>NC_142936.1:7323690-7341190 GCF_046866305.1 Octopus bimaculoides
ACTCCGAGAGTGTAGTGGGTGCTTTTACGTGCCACCGGCACATATGTATATTCCATGTGCAGACCATTGATTTTAAGGTAAATCTCTTTTCTGTTTATTTTTATGAATCATTCTCTTTCTCTTTTAGTGATGGCATTGCTTATAAAAATGCAAAATATGGCCCCGGTACAGGACCAGTATGGCTGCACAATGTTAACTGTAATAGTAGCGAATATTCCATTGCGAACTGTAATCGACTTGACTGGAACTCAAGCAAATGCCAACATTCCCAAGATGCCGGTGTATTTTGCAGTAAGGAATTTTACTTATCTTTGATCTTCTTTAATCTTCTTTTGTCTTCAAGTGAAATTATAGGTAAATAAACAAATGGGTGCGGGCATGGCTGTGTTGGTAACCACATGGTGTTGTGTTCATTCCTATTGCACGGCACCTTGGGCAAATGTCTTCTACTATCCATAGCCGAAGACCGACGAATACCTTGTGAATGAATTCGGTAGACGGAAAATGTATGGAAGCCCATTGTGTATACACACACACACACACACACACACACACACACACACACACACATACACGTGGTTTGATAAAAAGCAAACTGACAGAAAATGTACCAATCATCAAAAAATAAGTGCTGGAGTCGAGTTGATTGACTAAACCCTTTAAGGTGATGCAGCACCATGCCCACAGTCCAATGACTGACACGAATAAGAATTATAAAACATAAGGATATCCTTTAGGACTTCCATAGTTAGAAGAGAGCAAGGGCGATCCTCCCCAGGAGACTGCAGTGTTGGGTTTCCTGCATAAGCCTATATAGACTGTTTTCCAGGGGAGCGACAAAGTCTACGGCTACCCCCAGGCACCACCCCAGTTGTGTCACTTTTCTTTCATGATTTAAATGCAAAAAGTAAAATTTATAATTCTCTGATTAATGAGTAACTTTTGTAATATATGATGTACGTTTTTTTTTTCCCCTCATCTTTCTCTTTGCAGAAGAGGTCGCGATCAAACTTCTTGGCTCTATGGTTCCTGGACTGGGCAGAGTGGAAATCGGTATTGCTGGGAAATGGGGTACTGTATGTGAAGACAACTGGGATCGAAGTGATGCCCTGGTTGTCTGCCGTATGCTTGGCTATCAGTAAGTACACAATTCTCTACCTACATAAATAGTACAGAAATTTTCGTACTTCGATATATGAAGATAGATAGATACACATATACATATATCTATATATGCATATACATGTACATACATATATCTATCTATCTATCTATCTATCTATCTATCTATCTATCTATCTATCTATCTATCTATATATAATATATATATAAATATATATATATATGTATGTATGTATGTATATATTTTTCAATGTGTATGAATAACAAGGAAAATCCAGATGAATTGTTGATACTGTTATTGTCTTAAAGTGTTTTTTATGTAACATTGCAACATCCTCCTTTAATTACAGTGATGCAGTGGCCTACACTAATGGCAAATTTGGAAGAGGTAACCATTCAATAGTCCTTGACGAAGTGGAGTGCCTTGGCAACGAATATTCCATTGCCAACTGCAGCCATAGCCCATGGGGTCAATCCCATTGCAAGTATCCAGGTGCAGCTGGTGTCCATTGCTGTAAGTAGTGGTAATTAATGCATTATTTACTTAATAAAAAAATGAATTAATTAAAATAGTCATTTATGTATTATACTTAATGTATACATTATGTATTATAATACATTTATGTATTATAGGCACAGGAGTGACTGTGTGGTAAGTAGCTTGCTTATCAACCACATGGTTCTGGGTTCAGTCCCACTGTGTGGCACCTTGGGCAAGTGTCTTCTACTATAGCCTCGGGCCGACCAAAGCCTTATGAGTGGATTCGGTAGACGGAAACTGAAACGTCTCCTTTCATTTCCAGTGCATCACTTACTATGCTACAGGTAGCTAGATGTTCATAATATAAACATAAAGTGAAATTGCTACAAGAGTCGATGTCATGACTAAAAAACGCCTTTGAAGAAAATGCCTCAGTAAATCTGCAGTCGAATGAACGAGGATAATAAAAATGAATAAAAGGATACATTTGTTTATAGACTCTTTTTTTTTCATTGTAGTAAATGTCACGACTCGATTAGTTGATGGCACCAACAGAAGCAACGGCCGCGTTGAGGTATTTTATAACGGCGCCTGGGGCACAGTGTGTGAACGAGGATGGGACCGAAGAGATGCGTTAGTCATCTGCCGTATGCTGGGATACAGGTAAGAAATCAAAGAAATGGAGTGATGCCTAGTTTTGATAATATACCTCATGATCAGGGTCGATATCGATATCCAGTTTCGATTTCTGGTCTCAGAGCCACTGCATTATTTAGCCGAAGGGAAGGCGGCGAGCTGGCAGAACCGTTAGCACGTCGGACAAAATGCTTATCGGTATTTCGTCTGTCTTAACGTTCTGAGTTCAAATTCCGCCGAGGTCGACTTTGCTTTTCATCCTTTCGGGATCAATAAAATAAATACCAGTTGAGTACTGGGGTCGATCTAATCGACTATCCCACTACCCTCAAATTTCAGGCCTTGTGCCTATAACAGAAAGAATTATTTAGCTTAAGGGAAATCTACGAAGATCACAAAATTCTCAGGTTCTTATCCTTAAATTTGTTCTTGGATGGATGGATGGATGGATGGTTCCATGCGTACATGGATGTTTCCATTGGGATTTATTTTTATGCTTTGTCCCTTGGAGAATTCAAGCAGGTCAGAATAGTGGCAAGGCTCTTTTGCTTAAGTGAAGACAATGCTTGAGGGGTTGCAGTTACAATCACCACCACCCCTACCACCACCACCACAATCACCACCACCACCACCACCACCACCAAAACCACCACCACCACCACCACCGCCACCACCGCCGCCACCACCACTACCACCACCACCACCACCACCACCACCACCACCACCACTACCACCACCACTACCACTACTACTATTCGTAATTATTTAATTGTATTTTTTTGTTTTATTGTTGTTGTTCTTGTAGTGATGCTACGACTAAACCATTAGGAACTTTTAAATCCGGCTTTGGATCAATCTGGGTGGATGAAGCCAATTGTAGCGGCTCAGAACAATCTATTGCTGGCTGCACCGGAAATATCTGGGGGACGACTGAATGTAATCACAAACAGGATGTTGGTATAGCTTGCCGTAAGTATTTCTTCGTTACTTTTTTGGTGCACTGTGGTGGCTGTGTGGTTGAGAAGCTCGCTTTGCAACCACTTGGTTTTAGGTTCAATCCCCCACTACGCGGCATCTTGGGAAAGTGCCGTATATTATAGCGTTCGGGCCGACAAATGCATTGTGAGTGAATCTGGTTGATAGGAATAGTGTGTGTGTGTGTGTGTTTGTCCCCGCAACTATCACTTGACAACCGATGTCGGTTTGTTTACGTCCCAGTAACTAAGTAGTTCGGCGAAAGACGCTGGAAAGAATAATAATAATAGCAAACTTTAAAACAATAAGAACTGGAGAGGGTGGAGAGCAGTTCATTCGGCTATGCCCTTTATAACGGTAGCCCAACATGGCTGCAGTTCAATAAGTGAAACAAAAAACATATGTAGAAGAATTCAAGATATAAATGGTTTGACAACATCTTGAGAGTTCGTCTCCTTGTTCAATATATATATATATATATATATATATATATATATATATATATATATATATATATATATATGTACACATACATATATATGCGAGTGATTGGATGAACAAAAGAAGGGCACTCAACACATTTCTAATTTCCAATGACTGAAGATTAACATCACGCATTGAAACTTAAAGTACCAAGGAATTTGAATCAAACTGTTCTGATCCACATAGAGAGAGAGGGAGAGGGAGAGAGAGAGAGAGAGAGAGAGAAAGAGAGAGAGAATACGTTAATGTGCTGATTACATGTTAATTATATTTTACAAAAGATCAAGATCTCTCAATTATTATCTAACATAAACGATGAGAAATCGATACAATATGGTATTGGAACTAGGTTTTGGAATTGTTCTGTCCTCATAATCGAAGTCTACTTCAAGACAAACGTTATTTTGGTCAAATATGCTAAATTAAAATGGGTTGATTGAGTAAGTATTAAGCACAGTATTACCATAATCCAGCAAAATTAAATGGCTTTAAGAATAATAGAAGATATTGGGAGAAGTTGAAGTTGTCTTGTGTTTCTGTAACTGATATGGAATTCTAAAACATTTGTCAGGAAATTTACATTTTCGTTGTTTTCCCAATGTTTATTTCATGATTATGACTGATAATAGATTTTCTGGTTAAATGACAGCTATTAAGGTCCCGTGAGTTCTCATATCTCACAGTGACAAATTAGCATATCTGTTTGTTAATTTGTTAATAGCGAGGATAGGGCAGACGTATTGGAGCAGGAAATGAACTACATGCTTTTTTATAATCTCTTTGATAAAGCTGATTCATAAAACTTTCCGATAACAACGAAAGCAAATAGGTTGTTAAAGTAAAACGGAGAAACATTATTTTGTTGATTTAACTCTGAATATAATAACAGAACTAAACTAAAAATAGATTAATGATTGCCAACAAATGTTTAGGTCCTGTCAGCGTTTAACTATTTTTGATAATCTAAAATTAGGGATAATGAGTTCATTTTCTGCTTCCCACGTTCCCCTTCAATACCATATTAAAGCGGATACTAGTTATTAACTTATTTTGGGTAACCAGGCATAGCTGTGTCGTAAGAAGTTTGCTTCCCAACCACACATGGTTTAGGGTTCAATCTCTCAGCGTGGCACCTTGGGTATGTGTCTGCTACTATAGGCCCAGAACAACCATAGCCTTGTGAGTCGATTTGGTGGACGGAAATCGAAGGATGCCCACTGTATATATGTGTGTATATGTGTGTGTGCGTATATATATATATATATATATATATATATATATATATATATATATATATATATATATACATACATACGTATGTATGTGTGTGTCTCTTTGGGTTTGTGGCCATCTCCTAACCACCTGACAACCGGTGTTGGTTTGTTTATGTCCCAGTCATTTTCTTCAGCTCAGCAAAAGGGACTGATAGAATAAGTACCCTGACTTTAAACAAAACATAAGTATTGGGGTTGATTTGTTCGACTAAACCCTTTGAAGGCAGTGCCCCAGTATGGTCGCAGTCTAGTGACTGAAACAAATAAAAGATAAAGGATAAAAGATAACCATTTAAATGAATCACAGGCTCTTTTTATAAATAGGGTTGGTTCACGGGGAGCTATGGGAAGGATCTTTCCTAAGGGTTCTGTTCGATAATCACAAAACCAAGTTTGGTTAAAGGTTTTATGACCAAATGGATTAACCTCAGTATATCACTGGTACTTATTTTCATCAGCCTAGTGTAATAAGCTGTTCATCTGCAAAACTAAGAGGATTAGTCAAAAAGTAATGCCATTTTGTTTAGGACTGGTATAATTACCAACACAGGAACATGTATCATACATCAAAATGAAGCTGGTCCTCTGTGGATCACATCCCTACTTCTCAACATAGTCACCGTTTCTCTCAATAGCAATGTTCCACCATCGAATGAGAGCATGTATCCCTGCCCCGTAAAATTCTGTTGACTGTTCTTTGAGCCACTTCTTCACTACAGTTTTCACTTCCTTGTCACTGGAATAATGATTGCCTCTCGAACACTCTTTCATGGGGCTGAAGAGATGATAGTCTGAAGGCGCTAAATGTGTGTGTGTATGTGTGTGTGTTTAATCACCCTTCATGTAGGTATAATCGGTGTATGAGAAAATAAAAAGTCCCCTAACCCTAAACAAATGATGTTTTATTGCTTTGTAGGTAACCTCACTGTACGACTTGTGGCTGGCAAGACATCGGCAGAAGGCCGCGTGGAAGTATTTTTCAATGGCAAATGGGGAACAGTCTGCGATGATGGATGGAACGAAGATAGTGCTCTTGTGGTCTGCAGGATGCTAGGATACAAGTAAAAATTCTAAAAGATTTTTGTTTTGTTTTTGTTCTTTTGTCATATTTTATTTTTTTACTCCTAATTTCGACAGTACAGTCCCAGATAAACATGTATATGTTTTTTCTTCTTTTTTTATGATCAGTGTTGTAAAAGGTAAAGTTATCTTCTCAAGTCATGTTGACTCATAAGGGCCAGTTTCCCGGTTTCAATGGCATATATATATTCCCCACCTGGACGGGACACTGGTCCATCACAGCGTTACTCATTTTTGCCGGCTGAGTGGACTGGAGCAACGTGAAATGAAGTGTCTTGCTCAAGAACACAATGTGTCACCCAGCTCATGATCATGAGGTCGTGAGTTCGATAGCGCATTGCGTTCTTGAGCAGCACACTTTATTTCATGTTGCACCAGTTCACTCAGCTGGCAAACATGAGTTGTGCCTGTAACTCAAAGGATCGGCCTTGTCATACTGTGTCACGCTGAATATCCCTAAGAACTACGTTAAGGGTACACGTGTCTGTGGAGTGCTCAGCCACTTGCACGTTAATTTCACGAGCAGGCTGTTCCGTTGATCGGATCAACTGGAACCCTCGACGTCGTAAGCGACGGAGTGCCAACAACAACATGGTTGTCCCCTTTCACTCATAATGTCTTTCCTATATTACTCTCCAAGTTTTAATTTACACACATAAGACCAGTCCACGTAGAAACATACAATATGATAGAAACGAATCCCTAAACCGAATCTATGAAGATGCGAACATGCTAAAGATAAAGTAAATATTCCATCTGATGTTTCAGCGGTGCTATTTATTATGGTAAAGCTCGATACGGCCCTGGTACTGGACCCATTTGGATCGATGACTTGAAATGTTCCGGTAAAGAGCATTTCATTACAGACTGCAAATTCAATGATTGGGGCAAACACGATTGCAGCCATGCAGAAGATGCTGGTGTACTTTGTAGTGAGTATCATTTCATTGGTATTATTGTTGATTTTTATTATTTGTGTTGTTGTTGTTGTTGTTGCTGTTGCTATTGTCCATCTTGTTCTTGTTCTTGTTAGTGTTAATTTGTTTAGTGCCAGCTCAATCCTTGATATATGATATCACAAGGAGCTTCCAAATACTGATGCGTTAGCATTTCCAGTACAGCATGTCGTTTCCAAATTTCTGGCAGAGTGAATTGCATCATGGTTCTGTTTTTCTCACAGACGTTGCCCAACTGATCCTACTATACTGTGTAGTCAGCAAAATCAAAAACAAACAGCGTGCATACATGAAATAGCAAATATAAAATAGCGACAGTTTATCCATCGCACCCTGAATATATTCTAAATTAAATTTCCAGGTTGTCTCCCCTGACTTCCTTGGCCAGAATTAACCATAAAGCTATTTTTTCTTTCTTCAATACGGTTGTAATTTGAATTATATATAAAATTGCTTGGCCCATTAAATGCAGTGTAATTACATAATTAACTCTGAATTTACTCTGCAATTAATTATTTTGATAATGATTTATCTCTATTACATAAAACCTTGTAATTAATACACCAGCAAGGTCTCAGTTTGCACCATTGAGACAGATGTTATTTACTGTTGTTAGCTACTACTATCAGATCTACCATTTAACATATTGAAGTGTTAAGTAATTAGATGTCTCTTGGTCCCACACCAGTTTGTTTACTCAATTGATGTTTTGCTCTGTGTATTTTAGTATTGGGAAGTGTGTGTGTGTGTGTGTGTGTGTGTGTGTGTATGTGTGTGTGTGTATTGTAGTATCTCACAACCTAGTAAGAACTTCAGTTATTTTTTAATATAATCAATCTTTATAAGGTGGAGAGCTGGCAGAAGCGTTAGCACGCAGGGTGAAATGCTTAGCATTATTTCGTCTGTCTTTACGTTCTGAGTTCAAATTCCACTGCGATTGACTTTGCCTTTCATCCTTTCGGGGTCGATAAATTAAGCACCAGTTGCGTAATGGGGTCGATCTAATCGACTGGCCTCCTCTCCCAAAATTTCAGGCCTTGTGCCTAGAGTATTAACGAATATATATGTGCAGAAGAAGGCGGTGAGCTGGTAGAAACGTTAGCATGCCGGGCGAAATGCTTAGCGGTATTTCGTCTGCCATGACGTTCTGAGTTCAAATTCCGCCGTGGTCGACTTTGCCTTTCATCCTTTCGGGGGTCGATTAAATAAGTACCAGTTACGCACTGGGGTCGATATAATCGACTTAATCCGTTTGTCTGTCCTTGGAAAGAGGTGAGGGTCGGTGACAGGAAAGGCATCCAACTGCGAAAATTCTGCCTCAATGAATTCCATCCTTTCTTTCCAAGTATGGAAAAGTGTACATTAGGTAGTGGTGGTCGAGGGGGGGATGATGGTGATGATGATGATGATGAGTGTGCTGATGATGTAACAGGGACAGGAGTTGGGAGCACATTGACCCCCAACCCCAACAGTTTTAGGTTTGATATGCACCCAGCTCTTTCTGATTTATATTTTACAGGAAATATTTCGGTTCGACTGATGGATAAAGATAAACCCGGCATAAACAAGGGCCGTGTTGAAGTCTTCTTCAATGATACCTGGGGTACAATTTGCGACCATGGATGGGACGATGCTGATGCATTGGTGGTGTGCCAAGCACTTGGATTCAAGTAAGGATTTGGTTTCTTTATTTCTGTGACATGGAACAGGGATATTTAACGAAGCTTAATTATTAGTATATTCCTCTCTTCAAACCAATTAAAAGGTTTTCATTTATTTCAGGACCCCTTTGCAGATAAAATGTTTTTACAAAGGGTCAACTAGTTTTTACTTTGGAATCATGTATATCATCATCATCATCATTATCATTTAATATCCTTTTTCCATGCTGGCATGGGTTGGACGGTTTGACTGAAAACTGGTAAGCTGGGGAGTTGCACAAGATTCTGATCTGATTTGACAAAGTTTCTATGGCTGGATGTCCTTCCTAATGTCAACCACTCTGAAATTGTAGTGGATGTTTTTTTACGTGCCGCCAGCATGAGTGCCATTGACCTGACACTGGCATCGGCCATGACTAAGTCTCACTTGGCTTGTAAGATATATCTTGTGTGTTCATTTGACAGACGAAATACCGCTAACGTTTCTGCCAGCTCACCACCTTAAAATTTATCTCTTTATTGCCCACAAGGGGCTAAACATAAAGGGGACACACAAGGACAGACAAAGGGATTAAGTCGATTAGACCGACCCCAGTTCATAACTGGTATGTATTTAATCGACCCCAAAAGGATGAAAGGCAAAGTCGACCTCAGCAGAATTTGAACTCAAAACATAAAGACAGACGAAATACTGCTAAGCATTTCACCCGGTGCACTAACAATTCTACCAGCTCGCTACCTTATAATGGTTTCTAGCTATGACATAGCACTGCTTTTTGTCTATATTGTTGCAATTTGTCACTGATATTGAAACAAAAGGATGTAAATTGTAATGCTTCCTGCTATCTATATCATTGCTATTGTTGTTGCTGGTGGTGGTGGTGGTGTTGTCGTTTCTCTTCTTGTTGTTGGTGGTGGTGGTGTCGTATCTATTGTTGTTGTCTTTCATTTGTTGTTTGTGTGTATCTATTTACTGTAGCGGTGGTGTAGCATACAAAGCAGCCAAATATGGAGCAGGCAAAGGTCGTATCTGGTTGTCAGACGTTGAATGTATCGGGGATGAAAAATCCCTCGCTGAATGCAAGAAAAATCCCTGGGGTCTGAACCACTGCAAACACGATAAAGACGCAGCTGTTGAATGCAGTAAGTACACTGTTATCATCCTCACAGAGTATTTTCTGTGTTATTGCATCAACATCATCATCATCCTCATCATCACCTTCATCATCATCATCGTCATCTTCATAATCTTCGTAATCATCAGCTTGAATACCGTTTTAAGATGGAATTTGGGTCATACACTACAATAAGATCATCATCATCATAATCGTCATCATCATCATCATTATCATCATCATCATCCACTTCCTCTCTTCTTTTCCTCCTCTCCCTACTACTCTTCCTTCCCTTCTTGCTCTCTTATTCCCCTCCTCTTCTCCTTCCTACTCCTCTTCCTCTTCTCCTACCTACTCTTCCCCACTTCATCTTTTCACCTCACATAACACAGATAATTAATGAACTTCAGAAAGGCACTGGATAGATAGAAGCATTACAGCGACATCATTTTCATCCCATTCCAGCCTCGCTTCATCTCTCCTTGTAGACTTACAACATTCTACCCAAAGTTAAACCCACAGAAAACCTCCTTAATAAGGCGATTGGGCACCGTTATTTGAATGCTGATCATTTGATACAGCTGACTGAACATTTTGGTAACAGCACATTTTGGCACTGAAAGCACACACACACACACACACACACACACAGAGGCGCAAGTGTAGCTGTGAGGTAAGAAGTTTGCTTCCTAGCCACATGGTTCCGGGTTCAGTTCCACTGTGTGACACTTTGGGCAAGTGTCTTTCCCACCAGCCACGGAATGGTCAAATGCCTTGTGATAGAAACTGAATGAAGCCGGTTGAATATATACATCTATGTGTGTGTTAGTGTGCATGCGTGTGTTGGTGTGTATGCGTGTGTCTTTGTGTCACTGTTTGTCCCCCACCACCGATTGACAATCGGTGTTGGTGAGTTTATGCCCCTATAACTCAGCGGTTTGGCAAAAATGACTGATAGAATAAGTGCCACACTTAAAAGAAATAAATACAGGAGTTGATTTGTTCGACTAAGATTCTTCTAGGTGGTGCCCCAGTATGGCTACGGTCTAATGACTGAAACAAGTAAAAGATATAAAAAAAAAACACTTGCCCAGAAATATACACATATAGACAGAAAGAATGAGGGAGAGGAGGAAAAGAAGACAGAGACATAACAATTTATAAATTGAACACGACTGACATAAATACATATATATATGTACATACCGACATCTATATGTATACATACGTGCATATATGGGTACAGGACATCACAAAAAATGTTAAACACAATGAGAAACGAAAACTTAAAAACGAGGACAGAAAACAAACTTTTTTTCGAACAACGAAAAGAACAAACAGAGAAATGAGACATGTAACATAAAGAATATTACCCTTCTTCAGTTGTCCCTGTTCCATCTACTCCGCGTTTCGAAGGTAAGGACAATACGCGACTTCGTTGGAGCAGTCCTTCCCGTAAGCAAATTAATTAAAATTTGGAATTTTTTGCGGTGGGTGAAAGTGTAAACAAGAACAGGACAGTGAGAACAAGACAGTAAAACACAATAAAAACAAGACAGAACAGTGAAAACAAACGGTAAGGGCTGTTAGGCCAAGACGATAGAAAAATAAACACATAACACATAAACACATAAACACATAAACCCTTTCCCTCTCCTCAAACACATAAAAAGAAATATGCTCACACACATAAACAGAGAAGGAGAGGAAAGCAGAGAACAAGAGAAACATTAAAATAGAAAAAGCAGTAGAAGCTGTCAAATAAGTCAGCATCAAATCATCAGTGCCAGAACAATTCAACCCATAACGTCTCGTGCCCAGAAATCTCAACCTAGCCAACTAAATACTCTTCTTCCTTTCTTTCTGTTTCTCTCAAGGTCGGTTAAGGTTAACAGGAGGAAAGAACGATGTCAGTGGTAATGTAGAGATTAGCTTCAACAACCGCTGGGGTTCAATTTGTGATAACGGCTGGACAGACAAAGAGGCACATGTTGTCTGTAAAATGCTTGGATATACGTAAGTACATATACACGTGTATGTATGTATGTAATGTGAAGATGCTTGAGAGGAGTGGCAGTAGAAGTATAGAGTCAATGATTTTGCAAAGTTGTTTGAGGTGGGGGGGGGGTACATTTGGTAAGGATGAGTGATGAGCGACTGCCCAAGCAGCTATTGTATGGTGAGCTGGAAGATGGCATTATAAAAGGCTAAGGGAATAAACCCCAACAGAAAATCCAGAAGGAGGAACCCTAAGGCAGACATAACCAATATTTGGTATCCCCTGCTGCCCTGTGGATGCTGCAAGCATGTTGACTCGATCTCTCGTAAAGGCTTGTGGTACATAAAAGCACACATAATTATATCATTGACATGAAAATCATCAGCTATGGCCACTGGGACTGCCAGATCACTGCATCAACCCTAGTACTTGACTGGTACTTTATTTTATCAACCTCGTAAGGATGAAAGGCACAGTTGACCGTGGCAGGATTTGAACTCAGAATGTAAATCACTGCTAAATATTTTGTCCAACATGCTCAGTTTGTCACCTTATATATCTTTTATGCTAACATTTGTTTAAACGTGTATATTTTTTTGACAGAGATGGTGTTGCTTTCCTCAATTCCAACTTTGGCCAAATCTTCCATAAAGTATGGTTAGATAATGTCAAGTGTACCGGACATGAAATATCACTAACTCAATGTCGTAAAAGTAATTGGGGTGATACTCACTGCTCGAGTTCAAATGCAGCCGGCGTACAGTGTGGTAAGTATAACCCTTCCTTTTCAAGAACTGGATCTCAAAGCATTCATAAAGCTATTAATAAAAGTATGTAAATATTAGGTTGAAAAATCAATTTTGCGATTGAAAATGTTGAAGGTTGTCTCAAGAACGCAAACTCGATCTCCTGTAGACACAACAGGTATTCTATCTCCAATATTTTCCATCCAAACGAGATTTTCAACCCAATATTTAAATATTATTTACAGATATATGTATGCTTCAAGATTCACTTGTTTTAAAGCAGAATTATTTTATGTTCTCTCAAAAGTTTATAAATTCTCATGACATCAAGTACGGTACTGTATTTCCCAGCATACAAGTCAATGTCATACATCGTGTAAACATGTAATGAAAACATTGAAACATTATCATTATCTTCACAAATCCTGTTGCATTTCACATGCAATTTGTGGTCCTCCAAAGCCATCTTGGTGTGGATGTCGACCTACCTTTTTGGTGGGGCTGTAAATTTTGGTCAAAAAAATTGTATGCCGGTAAAAATACTAATTATTTCAGGTCAAGTACAGAAATATTTACATAATTACATAATTTATAATTTCATATAAGGCATGTTTATGTAGTCAATGGGTGCAGTAATGACCGTGCGGATAATTTATTTACTTCCCAACTATGCAGTTTCTGGAGTAATACTTTGGCATGACACACTGGACAGAGTCACAGAGTCTATACTACTAATACTACTACAGCATTAGATTGACCAATTCCAAGTGGAATTTAGTGAGGAAAGGCTAACGTACATCTCTCCACCGACGGGTTACCCAACTTACAGAGTCTTCGCTCGATACAATGCTCCTATAGCTGGGATATCCCAGAAACAGTTTTCAGAGACTATCTTTTACCATTCGTTATGTTGCTAAATTTCAAAATGAATGAAATCAAATCAAATGACCTTGTCCTTTTCTAACTGTTTGCCTTTCCTCACTACTTTAACCTACACATACTGACTCAAAGGGATGCCACCTTCAGCCGTTTTTGAACAAGAAAATCACACAACCACAACTTCAATCGCTGTTCTATCTAAAATTTTGGTGGCACACTTATTTGAACACTCAGAATGCATACCTACTAGTTTGTGTTATCCTGATGAAAACTGCTCATATCCTCAATGTATGTATATATATATATATATATGCGTGTGTGTGTATATACACACATATCATCCTCCTCCTCATCATCGTTTAACATCCGCTTTCCATGCTAGCATGGGTTGGACGATTTGACTGAGGACTGACAAACCAGATGGCTGCGCCAAGCTCCAATCTGATCTGACAGAGTTTCTACAGCTAGATGCCCTTCCTAATGCCAACCACTCCAAGAGTGTAGTGGGTGCCTTTATGTGTCACCGGCACAAGGTACTGGCAACGGCCACGCTCAAGTGGTGTTTTTTACGTGCCACCTGCAGAGGAGCCATTCCAGCTGGACTGGCAACGACCTCACTCAAATGTTTTTTCACGTGCCACTGGCACAAGTGCCAGGCGACAGTGGTATATATATATCCCCTTTATGTTTAGCCCCCTATGGGCAATAAAGACATATATAATATTTTATTTATTTTTGCTTCTTCTCCAATGTTATACGTCTGTGAAATAATATCTTATTTTGTCTAAAGGTTATCTACAAGGGAGACTGATCGGAGGTAAAACCCCACGTGAAGGCCGCATTGAGTTCAACTATGCCGGTATTTGGGGAACAGTTTGTAATATCAACTGGGACCAATATGATGCCCATGTTGCCTGTCGAATGTTGGGATTTAGGTAAGTATGACATATTACTAATATGTTAATCATTATGAAGACAGAACATAGCAGATAGTGAAGACAGTACACCATGTTTGAGAATATTGGGTTGGTTTTATAGGACTAATCACATTGGCTGTTTCATAATTAAGTAAATTAATAATTTTAACTACCGAATGTGCTTAATGAGGCTTTAAACCATGACAAGGTGGGAATAGACATCAAGAGGGGAGGAAGAAAATGTGTAGAGAAAGAATTTAGTGATATTAATATTTATAAGTTATAAGTCACCAATATCAGCCATGACTACGATTTCACTTGGCTTGATGGATCTTCTCAAGCACAACATATTGCCAAAGGTCTCAGTCACTAGTCATTGCCTCTGTGAGGCCCAAAGTTTAAAGATTATGCTTCACCACCTCATCCCATGTCTTCTTGGGACCACCTCTACCACAGGTTCCCTCCACAGTTGGAGATCAATGCTTCTTTACACAGCTGTCCTTGTCCATGCAGGGCATCACATGACCATACCAGCACAGTTGTCTCCGTTGCACACCACATCTGATGCCTGCATTGTAAAGCAGCAAGCTGGTAGAATCATTAACACACCGGCAAAACGCTTGCCAGCATTTCTTCAGTCTTATCATGTTCTGAGTTCAAATACTGCCAAGGTCAATTTTGCCTTTCATCCTTTTGAGATCAATAAAATAAAGTACCAGTTAAGTACAGGGGTCGATCCTCTTCCTCATCATCATCATCACTTAACGTCTGTTGTCCATGCTGGCATGGGTTGGACGGTTTGACTGGGCTGGCATGTTGGAAGGTTGCACCAGACTCCAGTCTGATTTGACATGCTCTTCCTAATGCCAGCCACTCCAAGAGTGTAATGAGTACTTTTATGTTCCATCGGCATGGGTGCCATTTGCATGACACTGGTATATGCCATGATTGCGATCTTGCTTGGCTTGATGGGTCTTCTTCTCAAGCACCACATAATGCTAAAGGTCTTGGTCATTGCCTCTGTGAGGCCCAACTGTCAAAAGGAACTCAACCACCTCACCTCAATGAGGCCCAATGCTCGAAAGGCACTCAACTACTATGCCTCCATGAGGCCCAACGTTCAAAGGTTGATTTTTTTTTTTACGTGCCACCAGCATCGTTGTACTTGGCTAGACAGGTCCTCTTAAGCAGAGCAGATCACCAAAGGTCTCGGTCACAAGTCATTGCCTTCGTAAGGTTCAAAGTTCGACGGTCATGCTTCACCACTTTAATGTAATTGTTTAATACCTTACCCCAAGAATTGCTGGCCTTGTGCCAAAACTAGAAAAGGATGTAAGTTATACTGATGAATCAACAATGTCTTGTTCCTCCGGCAAATATCTCTATAAATGACCAAATAATTACTATTTCTTATACACATCCTTTTAATATATTTCAGCACTGGTCAAGCAATTACTGATGGTCGTTTTGGTCCAGGGTCTGGTTGGATTTGGTTAGAAAATGTCAATTGTACCGGAAGCGAATCATCAATAACGTTATGCAATAAAAGTGATTGGAAATCAACAAATTGTGACCATTCCAGAGATGCTGGACTCATATGCGGTAAGTTATATTTGTGGTATTTGCACTCTTTTTGCCCAGGGTTTAAAATTTTCTTTTTAGCTGTTTTAAATTGGGGAGCATCATATGGAAGGAAGAAGTAAGCTTCTAAGTTTGTGCTCATATTTTGATTCCTAGATGTAGTAATTTCACTTCATTGATCTTACTTCCACTCTCAAGATATTCCTCATATATATATTTCATTTTCATTTCAAAGTTTCAGCTCAGAGCTGCGGCCATGCTGATGCACCAATATATATATATATATATATATATATATATATATATATATATATATATATATATATATATATATACAGGGTGTCCACAAGGTCTGGGTACAGGGAGTAAATAAAATCATAACATAGACATTTAAATACAAGAAATAATAATTTCTTAAAGTATGTGTTAATTCCCATGTACCCAGACTTTGTGGACACCCTGTATATAAAATAAAAAACAGAGGGAAAAAAATTCTTCACACGCAATTTCATCTTTTTCTACAGGTAAGACCCTGAAGTGACTATATATATAATGGAACAGTGATTTTGTTGTTGTTGGCACTCCGTCGCTTACGACGTCGAGGGTTCCAGTTGATCCGATCAACGGAACAGCCTACTCGTGAAATTAACGTGCAAGTGGCTGAGCACTCCACAGACACGTGTACCCTTAATGTAGTTCTCGGGGATATTCAGCGTGACACAGTGTGACAAGGCTGACCCTTTGAAATACAGGTACAACAGAAACAGGAAGAAAGAGTGAGAGAAAGTTGTGGTGAAAGAGTACAGTAAGAGTTTGCCACCATCCCTTGTGGGAGCCTCGTGGAGCTTTAGGTGTTTTCGTTCAACAAACACTCACAACGCCCGGTCTGGGAATCGAGACCGCGATCCTGTGACCGCGAGTCCGCTGCCCTAACCACTGGGCCATTGCTCCTCCACTGGAACAGTGATTATGCATATAAGAAAAAATAAACATTAGTCAAAGCAATTTGTTAGCGTTTTATGGCTTTTATAATTATTTATGTTATATAATATTATGTCATGTTATATATTATATTCATAGTATTTAGTGTAATATTATAATATAAATGAATTATTGGATTGTCAAACTTTGAGAGCATTATTATTGTTGTTGCTGTTGTTGCTGTTGCTGTCGTTATCGTTATATTACTCATTTATTGTTAAACGTTTCATCTGTCTTAAAAGATTCAATTTGTATTTTCGTTGCAGAATACACTGTTTGATTGATTTATCTCCCCCTACTTCCTGCACTGACTAATTGCTCTGAACATTGGGTTATCAGCCAGCAATTGCGAACATTCACGAAACTTCAAGCTTGTAATCAATAACATTTATAGAAATAAAGATAAATACAGAAAACAATTGAAAGTGTAAAATTTAAATACTTATATACTTTTCGTGTGTGTGTGTGTGTGTATATAAATATATATATATGTATGTATATGTGTGTGTGTGTTTGCATGTGTGTGTGTGTGTGTGTGTGTGTGTGAGTCTGTGTGTGCACACATATATATATATATACGACCCTCCATGTTTGTTATTGTTTGGTTTTCTTGT
>NC_142936.1:7346190-7366190 GCF_046866305.1 Octopus bimaculoides
CAAAATTCAGAGACTGACCAATTGCCGTTGGCAAATAGCTGGTGTTTTCCTGCAAATAACAATAACAATATTAGAAATCAATTATTATTAATATTATTAATAATATTTATTAAGTCAATAATTATTAATATTATAACAATATTAGAAGTCAATTTAAATCGAGAATTTCATGTGAAATAGACTAAATTTTTTTCATCTTTTACTTCTTTCAGTCATTTGACTGTGGCCATGCTGGGGCACCACCTTGAAGATCTTTTAGTCAAATGAATCGACCCCAGTAGGTTTTCTTAATTCTTGTACTTATTCTATTGGTCTCCTTGGCCAAGCTGCTAAGTTACAGACATGTAAACACACCAACACATATATACACACACATACATACGTACATACATACATACATACATACAAACATACATACATACATACATACATACATACATACATACATACATATATATATATATATATATATATATATATATATATATATATATATATATATATATATATATATATATATAGGAAAATGTAAAAAAGCCAGAATGCTGAACTGGGAGCATAATTTAATTAAGATTTTTTCTAACCGGTTTTCATTGCGATGAAGCAAATTATCAAGAAATGAAAATGTTTTTTTACAAAGAAGTACAAAAAAGTACAAAATGAAGAAAATAATATATAAAACAATAATATATAAAAAAAAAAAATATATACCCATACATTATATTGTCTTTGAGCTTTTGTAGTTCAATAGTAGTTCATGTATAAATTGGTAGGAAAAATAAGAATGCATGAGAGTTGAGAGTTTTGTTAGGTTTAAAAAAAGGGGTTAAAAGTTTGTGTTAAGCAGGAAATGTGGTGTCAAAACAGGAAGTGTGTGTAAGGGGAGACAAGTGTTTTTAGTTAGAGTTATGAACTCTTTTTTTCAAAACAGGAAGTTTGTGTCTGTTCATAGAGAAATAAGGTCACTGAGGGGTGTGTGTGTTAAGAAATGGTTGGAATTTCTCTATGAAAAGATTCTCCTTGTTGATTCTTTCTTGTGTGGAGATTCTGTCTTTACATTGATAGAAAGGGAATATAATGAATTTAGGGTTTTTGTTTCTGGCGCAAGAGTCTATGTGGCCACTGAGTGGAATTTGGCGGTATTGAGGGAGGTTTATTTGTTCCTTATGGACAGCTACTCTTCTACGTAATGGGAGGCTCGTCTGTCCGATATAGAAGTTTTGGCAACCTGTGCAAGTAAGGACATAAATGAGGTTACTCGAGGAACAAGAGAAATTGGTTTTAATTTTAAACTTTGTTCCTCGTTTGAAGGTAAATTCAGAGCCTTCAAGTAGGTAAGGGCAGGTGCCACAATTAGGGCATGCACATTTTTTAACTGATGGGGGTGGAAGTGGTGTATGTAGTTTCGAATTGGTTAATAATGTTTTCAAAGATTTGTGTTGCCTTTTGCATTTAAGGACTTTGTGTGTATTAATGATATTGTTCATTTTCGGGTCTGTGGTGAGTAAGGGGAGGTTTTGTTTAATTGTGGTGAATGCTTCGATGTTATTGGGGTTATGGGTGGAGATGTATGGAAGTATTTTGGGGTTGGGTGTGTTATTATGTTGGTTGGTTTTTAGTGTGTTTTTGTCAAGCTCCTTGGCACGTTTATATATATATATATATGACAGCCTTCTTCAGTTTCTGTCTACCAGATCTACACAAAAGGCTTTGGTTGACCTGAGGCAATCGTAGAAGGCCCTTGCTCAAGGTTTCACACAGTGGAACTGAACCTGGAACCATGTGGCTGGGAAGCAGCCATGCCTCCACTTGCCATACAGCCATGTATCTGTACAAATGACGTGTGTGTGTGTGTTGAGTAAGTGTACGCATGTGTTGTAAACAACATAGTTATGTGTTGCTGTATTCTTTCATACAAGACACTAACTGCTCATGATGTACCTGTATCTAATATCTATAGGGACATGGCCTGGTGGTTGCGGTGTTACACTTATGATTGCATTATCACGGTTTCAATTCTCAGACCAACCAATGCGTTGTGTTATTGAGCAAAACACTTCATTTCATGGTGCTCTGTGAAATACTTCAACACCTGATGTATGGTACGCCATGCACCTGTATACGCAATGCCAATTTGATGAGGGCAGTGGGAAAGAGTTAATAAACAGCACAAGCATTTGATCACTATAAGCAAATATATATATATTGATAGATAGTTGTTTGAATTCAGAAAGAGTTTAGCTGTATGTTTGCTATTTTAGGGTTTGTAGGTACACCCAGCATTCTACCATTCCATTGATTTAATTCTTTTAGAATTAGTAACAATAAAACAGAAGTTTCCTTAGAGGATTGAACTCACATTGGATAAGTCTCTAAATGTTACTATAGTCAAACACTTTTCTTTAGTGATAATGTTCCAAAACTCAGGAATTTCCTCTTGATCTGGAGATATGGCTAAAATGAATTTATCTTCCTCATAACCCTGGAAATAAAACAGCAAAAGTTTTTTAAAGAATTATATACAAACATCTCTGGAGAAAATACATTTTGCAAATTTATCCAAAGGCAACTTGCAAGCTATTAATGTATTGACTTGCAAGCTTGTTATGCTATGCTGAGGAAGCATGTATAGAATTGATTTGCTTCTGGCTGGCTTGAAAATAGTAAATGATTAAACACACAGAAAAATTTGCGACACATAGATCTATAAGGGGGTGCTGAAAAGTTCCTGGCTTTAAGAGTATCACAAAATGCCTGGTTGGAGACCTAACCTTCTGAGTTCTTTTACAGGGCTTAGAAAAACTGAAGGGCCCCTGCAATAAGTGTATGAATCTGAGGGGAAAATATGTTGAATAAAATCATAATTAACTGATCCACTTGCATTTTCTTCTACCCAAAGCCAGGAACTTTTCAACATGCCTTCATATGCATGTGGTTTGTCAAATGTGTCTTCCTGATAATTATCACGAAGACTACAGTTGACTAAATCAACTCCAGTATTTTACTAATGTTAAAACTGCCCCACTATAATCATCATCATCATCATCATCATCGTTTAGCGTCCGCTTTCCATACTGGCATGGGTTGGACGGTTTAACTGAAGACTGGTGAGCCAGATGGCTGCACCAGGCTCCAAACTGATCTGGCAGAGTTTCTATACTTGTGTTCCCTTCCTAATGCCAAAAATTCCGAGAGTGTAGTGGGTGCTTTTACGTGCCAACGGCACGAGAGCCAGTCAGTTAGTACTGGCGATGGCCATGCTCAAATGGTGTCTTTTATGTGCCACCGGCACAGGAGCCAGTCCAGTGGCACTGGCAACAACCTCGCTTGAATGTTGTTTTTCACGTGCCACTGGCACAAGTGCCAGTAAGGCGATGCTGATAACAACCATGCTCAAATGGTGCTTTTTATGTGCCACCGGCATGGGATCCAGTCAGCAGCCCTGGCAACGATCACGCTCGGATGGTGCTTTTAACGTTTCACTGGCACAGGTGCCAGTCAGGCGGTGCTGTCATCGGCCACGTCATTGAATTTGATTTTGATTGTGAAAGCCAAATAATATTCAGCACAATTGGATCTCAAAAAATAAAGAGAAACAACAAAGTACCACTACACATTTTATCAGACATTCAGCTGCTTCACCAAACCGCTGCAAATTATATGCAGGAATGTTAATTACTTACCTCAATTAAAGAAATTTCGAAATTTGTGGTGGACATATTGCGTTCATCTTTGAAATAAAGGAAAAACAAATCATTAAAAAAATATTCAAAACTTTGTAAGGATGAAAATAATGTTTATTGTTAACAGTAGGTGCAGGAGTGGCTGTGTGGTAAGTAGCTTGCTAACCAACCACATGATCCTGGGTTCAGTCCCACTGCGTAGCACCTTGGGCAAGTGTCTTCTACTATAGCCTCGGGCCGACCAAAGTCTTCTGAGTAGATTTGGAAGATAGAAACTGGAAGAAGCCCATCGTATATGTATATATATATATATATATATATATATATATATATATATGTATGTGTGTGTTTGTGTGTCTGTTTGTCCTCCCAGCATTGCTTGACAACAGATGTTGGTGTGTTTACATCCCCGTAACTTAGCACTTTGGCAAAAGAGACCGATAGAATAAGTGCTAGGCTTACAAAGAATAAGCTCTGGGGTCAATTTGTTCGACTATAAAGGCGGTGCTCCAGCATGACTGAAACAAGTAAAAGAGCATAATTTACAGGTTATATAAAGTGTATGTGTTTGCGTGAGTGTGAAAACCTAAGGAAATTACAGGAATTATTCAAAGAGACAATAAAGCTGTTTATATAGCAACAGTATTATTATTATTATTATTATTATTATTATTATTAGTAGTAGTAGTAGTAGTAGTAGTAGTAGTATAATTTTTTTTGTTTTTTTTCCTTTTGCTCATAATCCACAGACTTACCACTGTAAAGTTCCTCAAGCAGATCAGAGTGAATGCTGTTCCCCTGGCAGACTGGCTGAAGGATATCCTGCAAAAGAATCACGACAATAAAGAGAGGGGTTTCTGTTGTTTTTGTTTTATGGACTCTGTGCTGAGACGGTATGGGGGCTGGTTGTAGGAATGTTGTAATAGTGAGGATGCGTTGAGGTGTGTGTGTGTGTGTGTGTGTGTGTGTGTGCTGAGAGTATATGCGGGGTTGGTGCAAAAGTTGGTATACAATTATGGAAAAAAGAAAAAAAGATAACACGTACAATATTCATTTATTTTTATCAAGAAAAATTAAGTTATGATAAAAGTATCATCATGGTTAATGACACTAGAAATATCAAAATGGATGGAAGAAGAGGAGGAGAGGAGGGGGAGAAGAGGAGGAGAAGAGAAGGAGAGGAGGGCGAGGGGGAGGAAGGGGAAAGGGATGAAGAGGAAGGGAAATGGGAGGAGGAGGTAGAAGGAGAGGAGGAGGAGGAGGAGGAGGGGGAGGCAGAAGGAGAGGAGGAGGCAGAAGGAGAGGAGGAGGCAGAAGGAGAGGAAGAAGAAGAAGGGGAGGAGGAAGAAGGAAGAAGGAGAAAAAAAGGGGAGGAGGACGCAGGTGTGAAGAAGAGGATGGGAGGAGGAGAGAAATGCCAGCAAGAGAGAGAGAAAGAAAAAACGAAAGAGAGAAAGAAAGAAAGAAAGAAAGAAAGAAAGAAAGAAAGGGTTACTGACCATAAACTGCCTGTCTGCAATTGACCAACAAGTGATTTCGTCCTTGACGGAAATCCTGTCGATTTCACTCTTTAAATCATTAAGGTTGATGCTACAGCCAGAGGTCATCATACTCTCAGTTATGACATCGTAAACGAATTCAAGTTGTGCCTAGCAAAAAGGAATAAAAAAACAAAAAAAACCCACATTATCTTCAATAAATGGCTAAGCTTCAAACAAAGGCAAACACAGTTCTTCAATGCGAACGTAACACTCTGATTTCTAAAATTATAGCAAAGCCATACATTTCAGTGCAAGAGAACAATCGCTTATATTCAGCTCTGTCATGTGACTTTTAGAGCCCCCCCTCCCCATCTGGCAACTTTTTGTTTCAAGGGCCCAATCCCTTTAATCAAAATTCATAATCTACACACCTTTTATTCATAGCTATATTTTACCTTATTCTACCTGAAGTTCAGTGTTTTACATTATCCTAAAGAACATCTTTAAAAGTACAACAGCTTAAATTTATTTCGGTCTCTATTACAAATTTCAATAAGTAAAACTTCCAGATGTGAATAAAAGAACACTTTTATAATCCAGGCAACTTTTAAAGACAAACATGGCATACTTTTTGCTTCATGAAATCATTGTTCAGTTCAGAATAATCAGGCTGAGAGCTAAGTTTGTGTTCAATAGATATCATAGACAATCCACAAAGCCTGGTACACGTTCATGGTACAATGTAATATTTTAACAAGAACTTTTGCAGGTTCAATGTATTACCGTTTTATTTCTTGAAATTTTCACCTAACATAGTTTAATTCTTGTTCAACATCTTAACCAAAGTAAATAGATGATTCATCTACTTTCCTTGATCTTAACATGGGGCCTCTCAACCACAGAGGCCCCCTGTGACTGCAGGGATTGCAGGGGCTTAGCGACAGCCCTGCATATATTGATTTCACTTGTATATTTGGTGTCAATAGGCAGCAGAAATGTTAGCATTCCAGGAGAAATGCTTAGCGGTATTTCGTCTGTCTTTAAGTTCTGAGTTCAAATTCCGCTGAGGTCGACTTTGCCTTTCATCCTTTTGGGGTCGATAAATTAAGTACCAGTTGTGTAATGGGGTCGAAGTAATCGACTGCCCCCTCTCCCCCAAATTTTGGGCCTTGTGCCTAGAATAGAAAATAATATATAATCTTTCTAAGGCGGCGAGCTGGCAGAAACGTTAGCATGCTGGGCAAAATGCTAAGTGGTATTTCGTCTGTCTTTACGTTCTGAGTTCAAATTCTGCCGAGGCTGTCTGCATTCATACACAAGCATCTGTATCTCATTACTTTGGTCTTCATACTCTTTACTCTCTCTCTCTCTCTCTCTCTCTCTCGTTTACTTGTTTCAGTCATTTGACTGCGGCCATGCTGGAACACCACCTTTAGTCGGGACTTATTCTTTGTAAGCCGAGTACTTATTCTATCGGTCTCTATTGCCGAACCGCTAAGTGACGTGGACATAAACACACTAGCATCAGTTGTCAAGCAATGCTAGGGGGACAAACACAAACACACACACGATGGTCTTCTTTCAGTTTCCGTCTACCAAATCCACTCACAAGGCTTTGGTCGGCCTGAGGCTATAGTAGAAGACACTTCTCCAAGATGCCACGCAGTGGGACTGAACCCGGAACCATGTGGTTGGTAAGCAAGCTACTTACCACACAGCCACTCCTACGCCTATACGTAACCAAAAATTGAATATTTACAAAGAAATACAAACCCGTTTGGTGAATATCAGACACCTTTCGTTATATAAACTTCTGATGCTATATGCTGTGTTGAGAGCTTTGTTTTGTTCCAATTTCTCCAGAAGAATATCAAGGCATATATACGCCCCAGTAGACCCAGCACCAGCTCTGAAATATAATGGTAATGTTCTTCATTGTTAAACAAATTCAAAATTCACAAAAATAATTTATTCAAACTCTTCTTTTATCGTTTATCTTTTACTTGTTTCAGTCATTAGAATGCGGCCATGCTGGGGCACCAGCTTGAAGAAACTCAGTCAAACAAACCTGCCCTAGTACAAATTATTTTTTTAAGCCCTGTGCTTATTATATTAGTCTCTAAGGGACATGAACACATCAACACTGGTTGTCAAGCAATGGAGGGGGATAACGACAGACATAAAGACATGCACTCACAGATATATAAACATATGTGTGTGTGTGTGTGTGTGTGTGTGTGTGTGTGTGTGTGTGTGTATATACTCGTTTACTCCTATACTTGTTCCAAGCCAAGTGAAATCATAGCTGTGGTCGTTACCAGTGACATGTAAATGGCACCTGTGCCGGTAGCACATAAAAAGCACCCATTGCACTCTCAGAAGGCGTCCAGCTGCAGAAACCACGCCAAAATAGGACTGGAACCTGATGCAGCTCTCCAGCTTACCAGTTCCAGTCAAACCGTCCAACCCATACCAGCATCAAAAGCAGACGTTAAATGGTGACGACGACAATGATGATGATGGTGGTGGTGGTGGTGATGATGATGTTGATGATGATGATGATGATGATGATGATGATGATGATGATGATGATGATGATGATGATCTAGTTAAAAAACAGTTACTCATCACTCACTTGCTTTGAACAACAATTGGATATTTCAAATCACTGCAAGAGTTGACTTTCTGGCGAAAGTTTAGAATATATTCTGGTTTTGATGGATTCATTCCTTCAGGCCAACCAGTGAAGTTGTATTGTGTTATTGTGCGGCTGACAAAAGGTTTAGATTTGGGCTGCAAAAAAAATATATATATATATACAATGTAACTAAACGCGAAATTGAAGAATCTTATAAGTGGTGTTATACATACACACACACACACACACACACACACACACACACACACACACACACACACACACACACATATATATATATATATATATATATATATATACATATATCACGTAACTGTGCAGGTGGCACGTAAAAGCACCCACTACACTCTCGGAGTGGTTGGCATTAGGAAGGGCATCCAGCTGTAGAAACTCTGCCAAATCAGATTGGAGCCTGGTGTAGCCATCTGGTTCACCAGTCCTCAGTCAAATCGTCCAACCCATGCTAGGAGGAGGAGGAGGGAGGAGGGAGGAGGAGGAGGAGGAGGAGGAGGAGGAGGAGGAAGGAGGGGAGGTAGAGATCCAATAGAAAGAGTTGAAGCCTTACCTCAAATATTACATATTTGGAGACTGTATAGTACTTGTGGCTCGTCAACAGAATTCCTTGAACACTGACCAATCCGAAATCCAAGGTATTGTGTACTTCAGGCAAGTGCTGGACATAATCCGGCTGAAAAGATTTAAAAAGAAATTTAAAAGAAAACCATTAAAAGTATAAAAAAAGAACACATTATCAAGAAACAAGGAAACAAAGAAAAAGAAAAAAGTGGGGAATAAGCAGCAGAAGGAACAATGGATTGTACGCCCCAGAACAAATGGTATGCTTAGCCACACCTGGCATGTTTAGTGACGCCTGACAAAATCGATAAATTAAGTACCAGTTGTGTACTGGTTTCGATCTAATCGACTGCCCCCCCCCCCCACCCCCACCCACTCCTCAAAAATTTCGGGCCTTGAGCCTGGAGCAGAAAAGAATATTAACAATATTGCCAATCATAACAACATCATCATCATCATCATCATCATCATCGTTTAACGTCCACCTTCCATGCTAGCATGGGTTGGACGATTTGACTGAGGACTGGTGAAACCGGATGGCAACACCAGGCTCCAATCTAATTTGGCAGAGTTTCTACAGCTGGATGCCCTTCCTAATGCCAACCACTCCGAGAGTGTAGTGGGTGCTTTTACGTGTCACCCGCACGAAAACGGCCACGCTCGAAATGGTGTCTTTTATGTGCCACCCGCACAAGAGCCAGTCCATGGGCACTGGCAACGATCTCGCACGAAAGATATCATGTGTCACCCGCACAAGAGCCAGTCCAGGGGCACTGGCAACGATCCCGCTCAAAAGATTTCATGTGTCGCCCGCACATGAGCCAGTCCGGGGCGGGGGGGGGGGGCACTGGCAAACGATCCCGCTCGAAAGACCCCATGTGTCGCCCGCACACGAACCAGCCCGGGGGCACCGGCAACGACCTCGCTCGAAAAACCTCATGTGTCACCCGCAAGCCGGCCCAGGGGCACCGGCAACAAAATCCATAACAATTAAATCAATAACAAGCTCATTAGCAACAGCAACAACTCAGAATACAATTTTTTTTACCTGCTTGTTGTTCGTGAATAACACAATTACAGAACAGTTCCGTTGCCATATCATTCTCCAGAAATCAACCATTGTTTTTTTAGTCGGCACTAGAAAATTACAAGCAAAGGCATCATGTTATACTTTTGTACACATACATGCATATACAGATCCATATATAAAACATACCTAAACATATACATACGCAAACACATGCATATACATGCGCAAACACATGCATATGCATACATATGCATATACATGTTGATCTGATGTTTCATCAGATCAACATGTCGCTTTCAATATTTCATGAAAGATATCAATTGAAAATATAACTGTTATATATGGAGAGAGAGAGTGAGAGAGAGAGAGAGAGAGAGAGAGAGAGAGAGAGAGAGAGAGAGAGAGAAACACAGAATGAGGATGAGATTAAATAAGAACATGAAATGAAAATTAAATATACATTGAGATAAAAATGAGATAAAATGACAAAATAAATATATAAATAGCAAAATGGGAACTACCTTGTGTTGAAATATATTTCTTATTCTGAAATGAAAGATATAAGAAAACTTCATTTATTTTAAGACAATTAATTTCATTTATATCAAATTGTTACTATTCATGGTTTTAGAAATGCAAGTATTTCCTTATTAAATACATCAAGGCTAACATATATGAAAGGTTGATAACTTGAATGTTGAGAATGAGGCTTTAGTAAAGAGTATAGCCTGGTGCCAAGCTGTATCAGCTTTTGCGTTTCCGCTAGATTACATCGGTGGCACGAATACGGGAGGCTGTGACTGCTGGTCTTCCATAAACAACCATGCCTAGACTTGTGCTTCAGAAGGGAACTTTCTAGGAGCAATCCCATGGCCATTCTTGACCGAAAGGAGTCTTTACCATTTTATAGCCTGAATAGTAGTAATGTGAAATTTGAATCTCAAAGAGGAATAGAACATGTATATATATATATATATATATATATATATATATTGCGTGTGTGTGTGTGTGTGTATATATATATATATATATATATATATATATATACATGTATATTCGAACTGGGTTCTCATTCCTAAGGTATTTTTCGATGTTATTATCATCATCATTATTATTATTATTATTATTGTTCAGGTCACTGCTTGGAATCGAACTCAGAATCTTGGGATTAGTAGCCTGTGTTCTTAACCACTATGCCATATGCCCGTCGAATGTAAATAATGTAAAAAATGTACATAATTCCCCATCTCTTAAATATAGAACTGTACAATTAATATTTGCTTAATTAAGGCAGCAAGTTGGAGGAATTTTTAGCAGGCAGAGTAAAAAAATAAGTGGTAGAATTACACCCGTCTCCAAGTTCTGAGGTCAACTTCTATTGAGGTCAACTTCACTTTTCATCCCTTTTGGGTCAATAAGGCAAGTATTGGATGAGGATTGGGATTGCTGTAATCAACGTACTACCCCCCACCCACCAAATTGCAGGCTTTGCGCCAAAATTTGAAATCACTGTTATTTGTTTTATCTATAAATATATTTTTATCAAGTGTAGCACTTGGAAGTGGCCTGTTGACAAGTCTGGATGTGTTCACACTTACAGACATAATATATATATACATACATACATACATACATACATATATATATATATATATATATATATATATATATATATATATATATATATATTCACTGTAAGTACCACATCTATTTCCTCAAAATTCCTGAAAAGCCTGATTGAGAGGAAACTACTAAATATTAAGTGGTCTTGGATTTTCCCATCCTTACCACAAAGCTCACTACACAATTGTGTTGAGTGCACGCTTTCGCATAGATATGATACGTAGAACACTCAACTAACTCTTTGATGTGTATGAGGGATTGCATGTACATGTGTGTGAGTATAGATACATAAGAATGTATGTGTGTTTGTGCACGTGTTCTTCTTCCGCCTCCTCCTCATCATCATCATTTAACATCCGTTGTCCATGCTGGCATGGGTTGGACAGTTTGATCAGGACTGGCAAACTGGAAGGCTGCATCAGACTCCAGTCTGATTTAGCATGGTTGCTACAACTGGATGCCCTTCCTAACGCCAACCCCTCCAAGAGTGTGATGGGTGATTTTCTTTGCCACCGGCACAAGTGCCATTTGCACGACACCAGTATCTGCCATGTCTATGATTTTACGTGGCTTGATGGGTCTTCTTCTCAAGCATGGCATAATACCAAAGGTCTTGGTCATTCACCATTGCCTCAGTGAGGCCCAACACTTGAAAGGTGCTTTTCATGTGCCACCAACATTGGCCACCTTGCCTCCATGAGGCCCAACACTTTAATGTATTTAAGTTATCATGGTTAAGTTCACACATTAACATTACCACTTATGCATCAGTCATTTGACTGCGGCCATGCTGGAGCACCGCCTTTAGTCGAGCAAATCGACCCTAAAACTTAATCTTTGTAAGCCTAGTACTTATTCTATCGGCCTCTTTTGCTGAACTGCTAAGTTACGGGGACGTAAACACACCAGCATCGGTTGTCAAGCGATGTTGGGAGGACAAACACAGACACACAAACACACACATATATATACATATACAGATATACGACGGGCATGTATATATACATATACATATATACGACGGGCATGTATAAACGTCCACAACAAAGCACACAAAAAAATGCAAACTGCACAATTCTAGATATTGAGTTACTTTTGAAGAAAACAGCTAATTTTAAATTTAAATGGAAGAGTCAGAATAACAGATAGAGGGGAGAAAATGAGTCATTAATGTTAATTAAGAATGAAGTTAATTGCAAAACCAAAATAACTTACATGTATGTAAGAAGCATTAATGTAATCGGATGAAGAGCTTGCATCAGGTTGCAACACAACTCGAGAGTGATCGTCTGGATTGAAGAACACAAATACAAATTTATGAATATATTTAAATTGATATGGATTTCAAATTTTGGCACAAGGCCAGAAAGTTTGAGGGAGGGGATAAATTGATTATATTGACCCCCAGGGCTCAACCGGTACTTATTTTATTGATCCCAGAAGGACGAAAGGCAGAGTCAACCGTGGCAGGATTTGAACTCAGAACATAAAGACAGATGAAATGCCACAATGCATTTCGTTAGTGTGCTAACAGCTCTGCCAGTTTGCCACTTTATGAATATAATCTACTATAATAATACTCTTGTGTTTTTCTTTGTCACAACATACAAATGAGAAAGGAAGGAATGATAGATGAATAAGGAAGGAAGGGGTGATGGCAAACTTGGTAGTAGGATGATGGAAATTCTTTGGATAATATAGAATTTCCTGAAGCTACTGGATTTGTTGAGTGTATAAACAGATTGGCTGTGATGCAAACGACACTGACGAAACTCCAATAAGGACTGAAAACTGGTTAAGGCTGTTAAATTTACCATGTTTGTATGTGTACTACATAGATTATTATATATATTTGGGGTTGCAGTAAGGGAGTCACATATCAAATTTCAGAAAAATTAGAGATGGAATCGGAAAAACAGAAATTTTAAAATATAAAAACTCACAAGGAAGTAAACATTGGAAACGATTCTTGTCTTTATTTTCAGGTTTTATTGCTTCAGTACATGGATAAAGAAGATTACAAGGCAGATCCTGAAACACAAACCGAAATGATTTATAACATAATACATATCAAGCATCGGTAGAGAATATGACTAATTGACTCATCAAGCTGGTTCATATATGAGTAGGAACCTTATAATAGTTATAGGACTGAGTATCCAGTTATGAAGCACTAAGTTCTACTTAGTTTTGTCTCATTAAGAATCAAAGATAAACTCAATTTGCAGAGGAGTTCTTTATAAGTTGGCTAATCCTATCCAGTTACAACAATGACCTCTGCTTTTTTGAGATGTTTTGAGCGATTATATTGAGTTGGTACATAATTATTGTAGCTTTTTTTCAACAAATTTTATTCAACAAAAACAATAACAATTTTCAACAAAAACGTCTTTAAATGATGGTCTGACCGTCTACCAAGCAAATGAGAAGCAGTAATTGAAGTAGATGGTGAATATGCTCCGGAATAATGAGTCCTTTTTTCTTTGATTCTTTCTTTATACTTGTACTCTTTTCCTTTAATTCTTTCTTTACACTTGTACTCTTTTTCTTTAATTCTTTCTTTATACCTGTACTCTTTTACTTTAATTCTTTCTTTATACTTGTACTCTTTTTCTTTAATTCTTTCTTTATACTTGTACTCTTTTTCTTTAATTCTTTCTTTATACTTGTACTCTTTTTCTTTAATTCTTTCTTTATACTTGTACATTATATAATCCTTAAGCTTGATGACGATGCAAACTAAATTCAGGGTATTAGTTAGAAGAGACGTTAGATCTATTTTAAAATGGGGCCACATTTTTCATTAATGTTTTACGTAGTGTTTTTGGTAAGGAAAGACTTTCAAACTTCGTATACTTATCTATTTTGTGTTATAGAACAGAAAAATATTTTTGTATTCGAATTTATTTCATCTAAAAAATTGTCTTATATCGATAATTTCAACCAATCACTGACAAGTATTCAGTTGTTTATATTTACTCCTTTGGCTGATTAAGCGATGTAAAGCGTATTTAATCTCCATACCTTCGTTTTATTTGCTTTTTTCATTTTAAATTTGCTTTAACCCTAACCCTAACCCTAGGGTTAGGGTTAGGGTTAGGGTTAGGGTTAATTGTTTCAGAATCGTTTGTTTATGTAGTCGGCACTTAATGTATATCGGCAGAATGGACGTCAGTGATTGGTTGAAATTACAGAAATACGACAACTTTAACATGGAATAACTTATGAATTTCTTTTTTTTTAAAGAAGACTAAGAGAAAAAGATGTTTTATATGACACATTCTACCAGTGTTCCAAGTTTCAAAGTGTTTCGTTAATGAAAAATGTGGCCCCCGTTTTAAAAAAGATCCGAGACATTTATTCTTTGTTATTTAAAAAAGAAGAAAAAACAAAATAAAACAAAACAAAAAAAAAAACAGAAAAAAACCTACTGTAGTTCGGTTAACTTACAGAGAAATCTTTTGAAAAAGGTTCAAGCTTTCTCTTCTTCTGTTGGACATAAATCAGAATATTTTGCTTGTTTAGTTCTGTCGCTATTGGCTGAATGTAAACGGACTCGTCTATAGGGATGTCTGGGACTGAAGAAACATACACATAATTAATTAAGGTAAATTAAGGTAACGAGCTGGCAGAATCATTACCACACTAGGCAAACTGCTTAGCGGCATTTCATCTGTCTTTTCATCTAGTATGGGCACTAGTTATACAATTTCATAATATCAAATAAAGAAATATCATTTCTTACCTGAACTTACTAAAGTGACCTCTGATAGTCGTTTCTTACAGACTGTATATTTCTTAATTTTGCAATACTTACTGTAAAACAAAAATAAGATGAAAATGAATGCTGGCAAAAAACACATGGAATCATACAGCTAATACCGAACTCCAGAATTTGCTATATTAACCCTTTCATTACCAACCCAGCTGAAACCGGCTCTGGCTCTGAGTACAAATGTCTTGTTTTCATAAGTTTGAATTAAAATCTTCCACCAAACCTTAGTCACAATTTATGTTCCTAAAACTAGTTTAATGATAACTAAGTTATTTTATTAAATTCTTTGTTATATTTAAAATTAATTGAAAGAAACTTAGAGCATCTCAACAGAAATATGGTAACAAAAGGGTTTAAATATATAATAGAGAAATAATTCTTAACCCTTTCGATACCAACACAGCTGAAGCCGTCTCTGGCTCTGTAGTACAAATGTCTTGTTTTCAAATGTTTTGAATTAAAATCTTCCACTAAACCTTAGTTACAATTTATGTTCCTAACACTAGCTTAATGATAACTAAATCATTTTACTAAATTCTTTGTTATATTTAAAATTAATTGAAAGAAACACAGAGCATCTCAACAAAAAATGGTAACAAAAGGGTTAAAATATATAACAGAGAAACAATTCTTAACCTTTTCGTTACCAATCCGGCTGAAACCGCCTCTGGCTCTGAATAATTGAAAGAAACACAGAGCATCTCAAAATAAATACAGTAATGAAAAGGTTAAACAGCTGAGAAATGAATTTTCCTTTTGCTAATTATTTTATTTATTTATTTTTGATTGAGAAAGAATGTACTATAATGTTTAATTAATATTTGTTGATTAAGGCAATGAGAAGGTAGAATTATTAACATTCTTGACAAAATACTTTGTCGCATTTTATTTGTGTGGGTTCAAATCCCGCTGAGGATTTCGTCTTTTTGGGGTTGATAAAATAAGTACTAGTACAGTATTAATCCCTTCACCTCAAAATGTTACTGGCCTTGTGCCAAAATTTGAAATCAGTCTTTTGCAATGATTGAGTTTTTCGTATCTTTTGCTGTTAACAAAGACAAGATTTGTATTATCCTATTGGGGGTGTTTTTGGTGGGTGTCTGTTCACTTAGTCACAACAGATCTAAGTTAAATATAGATGAAACTTACACATGGGAAGTTCAGGAGCTTTTCTTTTTTTCTTTTTTGGGTGGGGTGGGATCTACAGCACAGCAATGAGCAAACTATTCTGGGATCTGGAGATTGTGTTTTGGGTTTTTGTTGTTTTAGAAGATCTATTCTTCCTGAAAAACTTTAATTTATCACTTTTGAAATTTGAATAAATTTTCCCTATTTTCAGACATTGAGTAAACAATTTTGGGACCTGAAGACTGAGCCACCTCAAAAGGAACTCAGCCACCTCGCATCTGTGAGGTCCGCTCGAAACGAATTCAGCCACATCACCTCTGTGAGGCCCAACACTTGATAAAAACTCAACCACTTTGCCTACGGGAATCATTAGGTTTAACAAAAGCTTCTTGAAGGCATTTCTCCAGCATGGCTGCAATCCAGGGATTGAAACCGGTAAAAGAGTAGAAAAAGGAAAATCTACTTACTATGTAATGACCAGAGAAATCATCAGCAAAATTACACAAACTACGATCAGTGCACCCGATTGCAAGAATGATTCTGAAAGCAAAATCAAAATACAATCAGCCAATATGGAATGAATTTGTTTTAAGTCTAAAATATTTCAAAGAACTTTGGAAGAGATATGTAGTCAGAGGGGTCATGCTATGTTAGGAAGTGGCTGTGTGGTAAGAAGTTTGCTTCCCAACCACACGGTTCTGGGTTCAGTCCTGCTACATGGAACCCTGGGCAAGTGAGAAGGAGTAAGGAACCACGTGGTTGTAACTTTAAATTAAGTCAACCCTGATTGTATAAGAATATAATTTACCAGAAGCATTCCAGATGTGACAATCCCAACTTTTTTTTAAGGATAACTTATCTGTTATTGATATTCAATGTGGCCATTTTTTCCTGGGATGGCAAAGAAGAAGAAGTAGTAGTACTACTACTACTACAGTATGTTTGAGCTTTCTTTTTCACTTGTTTCAATCATTAGACTGTGGCCATACTGGGGCACCACCTTGAAGAATTATTAGTCAAATGAATTGACCTCAGAAATTATTGTCTTTCTTTTAAAGCCTAATGCTTATTTTATCGGTCTCTTTTGCCAAACTGTTAAGTTACAAGGACATAAACACACCAAGAATTTTTATCAAGTGGTGGTGGGGGAGATAAGCACACATGCACACACACACACAATGGGCTTCTTTCAGTTTCCATCTACCAAATTCACTCACAAGGCTTTAGTCAGCCTGAGGCTATAGTAGAAGACACTTGTCCAAGGTGCCACGCAGTGGGACTGAACCCGGAACCATGTGGTTGGGAAGCTAACCACACAGTAACACTTCATCTTTCTTTTTTTATCTTTTTTTTTATAACATTGTGGAAAGCCCAATTTCTGTAAAACAAGACCAAGTAAATTTTGAACTAACATAAGGAATAAAACGGTTTACCTGCTAGCTGTGCCTGGCATGCATCATAGATGCACAAACCCGTAATTTGGTCACATTCTTTTTGTTGACAGTTGCATCTTGAATGGCAAAGATTCCCGTAAAACCCTGGTAAACATTCTGTAATGTAAATATTTGAAGCTTAGCAAATTTCATTATCAATATTCTACACTCCAAACTTATCAATAATATATGAGGTGACATCAAAAGGTTTCCGGACAAGTTTTGTTTCATAAAAAATAACTTCTTTATCTAAGTTTTAACATCATTTCCTTTGAAATAGTAACCTTGCCCAGCAATACACTGGTCCCAGCATTCCGGCCACTTTTGGCATGAGCAATGTGGCTTGGACAAGAAACCCCTCTGGTCTCTTCTCTAGGTTCATTAGTGATGTTAGGATAAAAAGGTTCGATTGCTTACTACGGATTATCTACTCAGGTATGAGTTAATGATGATGATGATGATGATGATGATGATGTGGGTGTGCGTGTGAGTGTGCGTATTTGTGTGTGTGGACCTTTGCAAATATGTATCACTGTCATAAAGTGGCATTGTTGTGTAGGAGTGGCTGTGTGGTAAGTAGCTTGTTTACCAGCCACATGGTTCCGAGTTCAGTCCCACTGTGTGGCACCTTGGGCAAAGTGTCTTCTACTATAGCCTCGGGCCAACCAAAGCCTTGTGAGTGGATTTGGTAGATGAAAACTGAAAGAAGCCCATCGCATATATGTATATGTATATATGTATATGTATATATGTATATGTATATATGTATATGTATATATGTATATATGTATATATATGTGTGCTTGTGTGTCTGTATTTGTCCCCCCAACATCACTTGACAACCGATGGTGGTGTGTTTACATCCCTGTAACTTAGCGGTTTGGCAAAAAGAAACCGATAGAATAAATACTAGGCTTACAAAGAATAAGTCCTGGGGGCGATTTGCTCGACTAAAGGCGGTGCTCCAGCATGGCCGCAGTCAAATGACTGAAACAAGTAAAAGAGTAAAAGATATATATATATATATATATATATATATATACTTTATTTAAAAGCAGCAGAAATATAACAAAAAAAACGTTACTCAGAGTAACGTTTTTTTTGTTATATTTCTGCTGCTTTTAAATAAAGCATATTACTCTACCTCTGGTATTTGAGTACTCTTTTTTCCACCTTGTTGCACATTTCATGTGCTTACTCCGGTATATATATATATATATATATATATACCACTTGTGGTGGTGGTGGTTGTGGTGGTGCTGGTGGTAGTGCTGGTGCTGGTTGATGGTGTTCGAGAGAGAGGGAGATAGCAGTAATGGTGATCATGAGATACGAAACATCACTTACGTAGAACTTCAACTTCACAAAGACTCAAGATGACAAGCTCAGCATTGATTGCTATCGTCACAGAATCTCCGATCTGTGGTTCTCTACACATAACATCTAAACTCAGTTCTTTATGATTCTTTGAACGTTGGAAACATGGCTTCTTGTTGTTACCAATGTACACAGTCATTTCTATGAATCAAAAATAACAGATACATACCCAAGAAAATAAAGATGGACAAGATTACGTCAATGATTAATTCTGACATTGATACAAAGACAAATATATTTGTGGGAAGTTGAGGCATTGTTTGATAACCGGATGGTCTTTTTGCCTGTCCCTTTGAGGGAGCTTTCAACTTACTCTTCTTCAAATGTATTAATTATTGACAAGGAAATAACAACCAAGAATACCAGGTGAAGTCCCAGGAATTTTTTGAAGGGAGGCACAAGGTCAGAAGCGAATGCCATTCCAGGAGAAAAGGGCGTAATAACACAATTTAGAAGAAAGTAATGATATTATTTAGAAGGATGTAATAACATTATTTAGAAGTATGTAATAACATTATTTAGAAGGACATAATAACATTATTTAGAAGGGCATAATAACATTATTTAGAAGGGTGTAATAACACTACTTAGAAGGATGTAATAACATTATTTAGAAGAGCATAATAACTAATTTGTTTATTGGCCACAAGGGCTTAGATACAATTACATTAAAAGAAATACAACTTAAAAGACAAAAACAGGAAGTTACAATGGGTTTTATGTGTAAACGATATATATAATGATTAAACATTAAACATTTTAAAACTCCCAATAGGGGAGATGCTTTAAGGATCTCATGGAAAAACCCACAAAAGCCACAGGTGCCTGAACAACAGGGCAAGAGCCCTTAGAAGAGCGTAATAACATTATTTAGAAGGGTGTCGAACTCACGACCGTACGATTGTGAGCCGATGCCCTAACCACTAAGCCACGCGCCCTCACGTTCAAGAACATAATGCACTGCATGTCTTGGATTCAGAACCATGATCCTGCAATCACGAGTGCAAGACCTTGACAACCAATCTCTGTACCCTCACTCTGCTTAAGGTACTAATGCAAAACATATGTTAAAGTGATGCTGAAATTATTAATATTAATAGTTATCGTCAAGCCAACATGGCAGTCCAAAAAATAGGACAAATGCTGCCATTGCTATTTTTAGGACTGCCATGCTGGCTTGGCGATAACTATTAATATCCAGTACCGCTGCCGTAGTCTCCTTTAGAGAGACTTAG
>NC_142936.1:7371190-7458690 GCF_046866305.1 Octopus bimaculoides
GGTTGGCATGGTTCTGGAAAACACAGAATGGTAGTGTCGGTTATCATTAAAATGTTTCGTGGCATTTATGTGTGTGTGTGTGTGTGTGTGTGTGTGTGTGTGTACCAAGGGGTGCCGAAAAGTTCCTGGCTTTAAGAGTATTACAAAAGGCCTGGTTGGTGGCCCAACCTTCCGAGTTCTTTTACAGGTCTTATAAAAACTGAAGGGCCGCTGCAATAAGTGTGTGAATCTGAGTGCGAAATATGTTGAATAGCTTAAATCATAATTAACTGACCACCCCCACCTATATTTTCTTTTACCCAAAGCCAGGAACTTTTCAGCACCCCCTCGTATACACACACACACACACACACACACGCATATATGTATATATATGAGGCTAGGAGCACCATTGACCAAATGAGTGCTAAATGTGCGTTACGGGTGATTGGATATATTTATACGTAATCGATTCTATTGTTATATAAAACAAAATCATAATTAACTGATCCTCCTGTATTTTCTTTTATCAAAAGCCAGGAACTTTTCAGCACCCCCTCGTATGTCTGTCTGTCTGTCTGATCATCATCGTCATCATTATCATCATGATGGTGATGATGTTTATGGTAATGAATAGTGAAACAGGTCTTACGTTTTTGGCAGTTTGGTCCCTCGTAGCCAAAGATACATCTTTTGCCCCCACAATGACCATTGTCGGTGACATTGCAATATTTCAAGTGTTTGCAATGGCATTGGTGTTTTTTGCCTTTTCCAAAACGATCGATTCCTTTCTTGCATTTCTCTGCCAAAAACAACACAAAAGGAAATAGAAAGAATTAGATTTGAAACATTCAGAAATTTGTTTTGAATGCATAAAGGTTCCGAGATTGCATTGCACGCACAAACATACACACATGCACACATATACACTCATGTGCACATAAACACACATACATACACACAAAAACACACAACACTCACACAAAACATACGCACACATGCACACGCACACTCATGTGTACACACTTATGCACATGCACACATGCATATACAGGCACATAATACACACACATACACACATGCATACACACACATGCACACACACAAGCACACACTTACACACACACACACTCACGTGCACATACACACACAGACACGTACACATGCAAATACACGCAAACACACACATGCAAATACACGCAAACACACACATGCACATGCACACACATGTGTACACACTTATATACATGCACACATGCATATACAGGCACATACATACACATACACATACACACACATGCATGCACACACATGCATGCACACACATGCATGCACACCCATGCATGCACACACATACATACAGACACACATACACACACACATGCACACACTCACACACATACACTCACGTGCACATACACACACATACATACACACAAATACACAAACACACATACACACGCATACACATGTGTACCCATTTATACACATGCACACGTGTACATACAAAAACATACATACACAAGTCTCTATTAAATATAAGTCTGCTCCCATGAGAAGCAATGTGTAGCAGGCAGAGACGGATGAATGTCTTGGATCAACACTGTCATCACCTTTGATGGGTTGTTATAAGCAAGTAAGATTACTGAATAAATCTACAGTTGAAATAATATATTTCTAAATCTCTCAGAGAGATTTATGCAGTAGTAGCACGATAAAAAATATATTATTTCTATTTTCAAAAATCAGTGAATGTATTTCACTTGAAATATATAGCATCAACAGCTAACAAACCATGCTACTCCAGACTGATGATGAGCAATGACTCTGAAACTAGTCTCTGGATGCTGGCTTTGCTGAGTGAAGGTGCTTCTCTCCACTTTGAAAACATAAGGGCACTGGAAATGTGTCAAGTCCAACAGGAAACGATGTTTCCTAGGGCTAAATAACAGTAGTATTCTTCCTTTTTGTGGGACTGTCACATTAAGTTGACAACATACTATCATTTTAAATCTAGTTTTTTTAAAATATAATAAAAACTTACCTGGAATTACAGAGCACGCAGTTTTACAGTGTTGTACGTCTACTGCTACACAATCCCCATTTTTGTGAACACATTTTTCTGAAAATGGTTTCAGCAGAATAATCATAGAGAAGAATAGAGGAGGAACAAATTGTTTTCTTTATGATTTATTTTTTTCTTTTTTAATTTTTACAAATTTTCTACAAAGCAGCAAATATTTAACTTTCAAATGTCTGACTTTTATGGAAGATTCCTTTAGCATGCTAATGATGAACTGCATTTTTTGTTTGAAAATTTCCCAAAATTAATCTAAATCTCAAGATTTTTTGATGGGGTACTGCCATCTGACTGACTCCCATGCCGGTGGCATGTAAAAAGCACCATTCAAGCATGGTCGATGCCAGTACCGCCTGACTGGCTCTTGTGCCAGTGGCATGTAAAAAGCACCCACTACATTCTTGGAGTGGTTGGCATTAGGAAGAGCATCCAGCTGTAGAAATTTTTGCCAGTTCGGATTGGAGCCTGGTGCAGCCTTCTGGCTTGCCAGTCCTCAATCAAAACGTCCAACGACATTAAATGACGATGATGATGATGATGAATTAGATATGGTGTCCATCATATGCATAATTATATATTCTATGTCTCCTTTTTCCAGAAACAGGAAGAGTACCACTATGAACTTGTGACTGGTGACGAAAAATGGATTCTTCTATCGAAATGTTAAACGTCATAAACAGTAGCTTGGTAAAAGGGAAAAAGCTCAACCACAACCGAGAAGGGAACTTCATGGGAAAAAGGTTCTTCTCTCTATCTGGTGGGATTGCAAAGGAGTAATTCACTTTGAATTGATACCACCTAATGCAACAGTCAATGCTCAAGTCTACTGTCAGCAATTAGAACGTTTGAAGCAAGTTTTGAAGAAAAAAAAACCCGCTTTAGTGAATCGAAAAGGAGTGATGTTTCATCAGGACAATGCGCAACCCCACACAGCAAAGATCACATCACAGAAGATCGAAGAGCTTGGTTGGGAAAGAATTCCTCATCCACCTTATTCTCCTGACCTTGCTCCTTCAGACTACCATTTGTTTCATAGTTTACAGAATCATATATATATATATATATATATATATATATATATATATATATACATATATATATATATATATACACACATATGCATACATACACATATACATACATATACACACACACACACACACACATATATATACATATATATATATATATATATATATATATATATATATATATACAGATACATATATATATACATACATACATACATACATATATACTAGCAGTATAACCCGGCGCTGCTCGGGATTAAGCTAGGATTATTAAATGATATATTTATTTTAAATCATTTATTTATTTTAAATCGTTCATCTTTCTCCCCCCCCCCTCTCACTCTCACACATACGCGCATATACTACTTTGGGAGCGAAAGAGTTTTGTTTATATTTCACAACTATGAAACAAAAACGTATGTAACAATTTCTCAGTCACCCCACCCCCAACCCGTTTTTTGGACCACAAAAAGGGTTTGGTAATTTTTCAGATTAACACCCGCACGATTTCCACTAGGGTGTTACGGTTAGGATTAGGATTAGGGTTAGGGTTATGGTTTTAGGGTCAGAGTTAGGGTTAGGGTTTAGGGTTAGGGTTAGAGTTAACCTAGAAGGGACAGGCTCCTTATTTTTTGGTTAAGGTTGTTGGTAAGCTTTCCTAAGTTACTCCAATCCAGATCCCCAATGCAAACCTTCAGATCAACCTTCTCCTATGCAGATCTCTAATGCAACATTTAAAAAAAGAGTCAATAAGTGAAAATAACCAATAAACTGATTCCTTATGGGATTTCCCAATCAAATTGCCAGCGAACCATTTTCAGCCAAACCAATTTCAACGGATTTCGCTCAAATCTGATGTCGATGTTACTTATTTTGGTTTGAAATAAAGGACTTAATCATTTAATAATCCTAGCTTAATCCCGAGCAGCGCCGGGTTATACTGCTAGTATATATATATATATATATATATATATATATATATATATATATATATATACATACATATATATATATATATATATAAATATATATATATATATATATACAGATATATATAAATATATATATTCGTAAATATATATATATATAAATATATATATATGTATGTATATTCTTATATATACATCTATCTATTTATCTATCTATTTATCTATCTATCTATCTATCTATCTATCTATCTATCTATATCTATCTATATCTATCTATATCTATATATATATATATTTATTTATTTATATACACACACACACATACAAACCTCTAACCAAACAGTCATGTCTGCATCCACCCATGCCTACTCTTCCAGAAAAAAAAAAGTAAAACCACATTTGATTATGTAGTCCTAGATACACCATATGCAAAACAGAAGACAAGCGAGCTATTCATACTTGCAAGGACTTTTATCACATATTCCCTTTATCAAAGTCGAACATTAAACAACAACAACAACAACAACAATCACAAAAATAGCCAAAAAGAAAATATCTTACTTGAGTGAGTCAGGGAGATGAAACTGAATAAACCCAAAATAAAAAGGGAAACTAGGGATATTGTTGTGATCTTCATGTCTTCAGGGTTCTTCACTGTGAACCAAATTCCTCAAAACTTTTCAACTGATAACTGATAAATGACAACCAAGATCTGTCGACAGATTTCAGAGAATCTCATTAAAGCATTTTAATTTTCGTTTCCTGTTACAATGCGTGTGTCTGTGTGTGTGTGTGTGTCTGTGTCTGTGTCCCCCGCATGTGTGTATCTGTCTGTCTGTTGTTCTTTTCCTCGAATATTCATCCGGGTTTGGTTACAAACATTCATAACTTATTAGTGATGTTGAAATTGATGCTGTTGCCAATGGTGGTGGTGGTGGTGCTTGTGGTGCTTGTGGTGCTTGTGGGGGGTGACTTAAGTGCTAGAGGGGAAGTCTGCAGTGGAGTTGGTGTTAGTAAGTGTGCTGGTGGTGAATTTTGTGGGGTTTTTTCATATTGGAAGTGTTGCTGTTTGTGATAATGCTTTTAGTGGTAGGGGTTAGAGTAGTGGTAGTGGTGGAAGTGGCGGTGCTGGTGGCAGTGGTGGTGGTGGTGGTAATGGTAGTAGTGGTGTTGGTGGTGAAGGTAATAGTGCTGGTGGCGGTGTTGGTAATGATGGTTATGGCAGCGGAAGTGGTGGTATTAGTGGTGGAGTTTATACTGGTGGTAGTGATGGTGATGGTGGTGGTGGTAGTGGTGGTTGTGTTAGTGGTGGAGGTAATATTGGTGGTGGTCGTGGTCGTGGTGATTATGGTGGTGGTCATGGTTGTGGTGGTGGTGGTAATGGTAGTGGTGGTGGTGATTATGTTGGTGCTGGTGGTGATGGTAGTAGTGGTAGTGGTGGAGGTAATATTGGTGGTGGTCGTGGTCGTGGTGATTATGGTGGTGGTCATGGTTGTGGTGGTGGTGGTAATGGTAGTGGTGGTGGTGATTATGTTGGTGCTGGTGGTGATGGTAGTAGTGGTAGTGGTGGAGGTAATATTGGTGGTGGTCGTGGTCGTGGTGATTATGGTGGTGGTCATGGTTGTGGTGGTGGTGGTAATGGTAGTGGTGGTGGTGATTATGTTGGTGCTGGTGGTGATGGTAGTAGTGGTAGTGGTGGAGGTAATATTGGTGGTGGTCGTGGTCGTGGTGATTATGGTGGTGGTCATGGTTGTGGTGGTGGTGGTAATGGTAGTGGTGGTGGTGATTATGTTGGTGCTGGTGGTGATGGTAGTAGTGGTAGTGGTGGAGGTAATATTGGTGGTGGTGGTGGTAGAGTTGGCGCCAATGTTTATAATTTTTGATGCATGGATGCACACTACAAATGCCTTCCTTTCATTAACTTTATCTCTCACAGCAAAATTACACAAACATTCATACATAAACATGAATGTATGTCATCATTCATTCGTCATCACTTGACCATCCACGTTTCCATGCTTGCCTGGGTCAGAGGGAGTTTATTGACACAGTTTCCCTACATCTGGATGCCCTTCCTGTTGCCAACCCTCGCCAGTTTCCAGGCAAGGTTGTTTTTCCCCATGACCAAACATGATTTTCACAGAATATTTGGAAATGAACAACACTGCTTGTATAACAGTGACACTCATTTACAACTTTCAGAGAATTTCCTGACAAGGAGACACAAACACACACACATACACACATGCATGCGCACACACACACACACACACACACACACACTTGTATATACATACATATTTTTTCTCTTTTCTCTTTTACTTGTTTCAGTCATTTGACTGTGGCCATGCTGGAGCACTGCCTTTAGTCGAGCAAATCGACCCCAGGACTTATTCTTTGTAAGTCTAGTACTTATTCTTGGGTCTCTTTTGCAGAACCGCTAAGTTATGGGGACATAGACACACCAGCATCGGTTGTCAAGTGATGTTGGGGGGACAAACACAGACACACAAACATATACACATACACACACACACATATATATATATATACATATATATGATGGGCTTTTTTCAGTTTCTGTATACCAAATCCACTCACAAGACTGGCTGGCTCAGAGCTGTAGTAGAAGACATTTACCCAAAGTGCCACATGTTACCAGTAGTGAGTGCCACATGTTACCAGATGCTCAAGAGCATCCTGACATTATATACATATAATGAGGGGGATGAGGTGGTGAGGTACAACCTTCGAACATTGGGCCTCACTGACGCTATGACTTCTGACCGAGACCTTTGGAAATATGCTGTACGTGAGAAGACCAGGCAAGCCAAGTGAGACCTAAATCCAAGGCCTCTGCCAGGGGTGTAGCCAGCCCACTTATGTGTACCTTTTCTTCATTCGACACTAAACTCTGTTTGCGAAGACCTGTTGAGACAAGTAAAATCGAAATCAAATTAAATTCGACAACTGGCACCCATGCCAACGTCGTCTCCTTCATTGGACATGAAACTCGGCTTGCAAAGACCTGTTGGGGCAAGTGAAAACGAAATTGCGATGGCACCTGTGCCCAGCGTCGCCTTCCTGGCACTTGTAAGACATTCGAGCGAGATCATTGCCAGTGCCGCTGGACTGGCTCCTGTGCAGGTGGCATGTAAAATACACCATTTTGAGCGTGGCCATTGCCAGTACCGCCTGACTGGCCCACGTGCCGTGGGCACGTAAAAGCACCCACTACACTCTTGGATTGGTTGGCATTAGGAAAGGCATCCAGCTGTAGAAACTCTGCCAAATCAGATTGGAGCCTGGTGTAGCCATCTGGTTCACCAGTCCTCAGTCAAATCGTCCAACTCATGCTAGCATGGAAAGCGGATGTTAAATGATGATGATGATGATGATGATGATGATATATATATATAATATATATATATATATATATATATATATATGTATATATATGTATACATAGGTGTTTTCGCTCAATAAACACTCACAATGCCCGGTCCGTCCAGAAATCAAAACCATGATCCTATGATCTCGAGTTCACTGCCCTAACCACTGGGTCATTACACTTGCACAGCACAACAATATAGTATTGGTATCATTTTACATTCAACTAAAATATCTTCATTTCCCTAATTCAATAGTGTAATATTATTTTAAACGGAATTGGGATTTTACACAAAAACACTTGAAAAATTACTAGAAACAGTATGTCCGGTTAAACAGAGAAGAAACAAATATATAAGGCAGAGAGTTAGTCACAAGTTTAATTAACACATAATTAGTCTCACGGGCAAATTAAAGCCCCGCTGCAACCTTAATGAATTAACCAGAGAGCCTACTTTCACAGCAAAATTAAATATAATTACACACACACACACACACACACACATTTAAAAATATATATTTTATTCTATTATTCTTTTACTTGTTTCAGCCATTTGGCTGCGACCATGCTGGAGCACACCTCCTTAAAAGGTGTTAGTTCAAAGAAACTGATCCCAGGACTTATTCTTTGTAAGCCTAGTACTTGTTCTATCAGTCTCTTTTACCCAACCGCTAAGTTATCGGGACGTAAACACATCAGCATCGGTTGTCAAGCGATGGGGGTTCGGGCAAACACAGACACAGACACACACACACACACAAATATATACATATATATATATATATATTGGTTTATGGGATTACTTTAGGCTTCCTGTCCATAAAGGGTTACCAAATGGCCCAAGGGTCCATAAAAGGTTCCAAAAACCTATTAGCTCAAGGTCTTGGGCCAACAGGTTTGGGGATCTGATAACACACCATAAAGCTAAACCCTTTATGGACAGGAAACCTAAGGTTTCCCCATTTTTATTATATTATATTATATTATATTATATTATATATACATACATATATATATATATATATATATATATATATATATATATATATATATATATATATATATATATATATATGTATATATGTATATATCATCATCATCATTGTTTAACGTCTGCTTTCCATGCTAGCATGGGTTGGATGATTTGACTGAGAACTAGCAAGCCAGAAGGCTGCACCAGGCTCCAATCTGATCTGTAGTGGGTGCTTTTACGTGCCACCGGCACGAAGGCCAGTCAGGCGGTATTGGCAACGGCCATGCTCAAAATGGTGTATTTTACGTGCCACCTGCACAGGAGCCAGTCCAGCGGCACTGGCAACTATCTCACTTGAATGTCTTTACACGTGCCAGGAAGGCGACGCTGGGCACAGGTGCCATCACGATTTCGCTTTCACTTGCCCCAACAGGTCTTCGGAAGTTGAATATATATATATATATATATATATGTGAAGTATATTTGCCACTTACATGTGGCTAACCGCTAAGAGTGGATGCTACTGTAGCTTGTAGCCCCAGGAGGACACCTCCTCCAGCTGGCTATTGATGCACTTTCTGCGAACCATGTAAAACCTCAAGATGGTGGTGGTGGGGGGGGGGTTGCAGTTTCAGCGAGGTGGGGTGGGGGGAGAAGTGCTTTCTGAGGTAATTGTTAATTCTTGGAAGTTGTTGTTTCTAGCAAACAATAACATATAGTTCTAAGAACAACAACAACAACAATTATTATTATTATCCTATTAATGCGGAAACAGTTAATGACGATGATGACGATGATGATGATGGCAACAATAATGATGATGATTATTGTGTTGGTAGTGGTGGTGTTATTATTGTGATGGTGGTGGTGGTGGTGGTGGTGTTATTAAACAACAATAATTATGCTGGTACTGTTGTTGCTACAGTTGTCAGTGATGATGATGATGATGATGATAAGAAGGCGGGGAGGGGAGGGGAGAAGGAGGAAGAAGATGAGGAAGGTGAGAAAGAGGAAGGGGAGGCGGAAGAGGGAAAGGAGGAGGAAGAAGAGGGAGGGGAGGAGGAGGAGGATAGTGCAGTGGTAATTGCAGTGGTGGTGGTAGCAATGACAACAACAGCAACAACCATGTCAATAACAGTAGTGGTGGTGGTGGTGGTGGTGGCGGTGGTGGTGGCAGTCGGCGGTGGTGGTGGTGGTGGTGGTTGTGTTGGTGGTGTTGGTGGTGGTAGTGGTGGATGTGATGGTGTTGGTGGTTGTGGTGGTGGTGGTGTTGGTGGCGGTGACAACAAGAACAGCAAAAACAACAACAATGACGACAATGACGACCACAAGGAAGAAATAATTCTTTTTTGCATTGTTTTCAAAAAATAATTCACATGCGCAGAAGTGGCTGTGTGGTAAGAAGCTTGCTTCCCAACCACATGGTTCCATGTTCAGTCCCACTGCATGGCACCTTGGGCAAATGTCTTCTTCTATAGCCTCGGGGCTGACCAAAGTCTTGTGAAAGGATCTGGTTAACAGAAACTGAAAGAAGGCGGTGAGCTGGCAGAATCGTTACCCCGCCGGGCGACAATGCTTAGCGGTATTTCGTCTGCCGTTATGTTCTGAGTTCAAATTCCGCCGAGGTCGACTTTGCCTTTCATCCTTTCAGGGTCGATAAATTAAGTACCAGTTACGCACAGGGGTCGATGTAATCGACTTAATCCCTTTGTCTGTCCTTGTTTGTCCCCTCTGTGTGTAGCCCCTTGTGGGCAATGAAAAAATAAGAATCTGAAAGAAACCCATTGCATATATACATACATATATACATACATATATACATACACATATATATATGTCGTCGTCGTTTAATGTCCGCTTTCCATGCTAGCATGGGTTGGATGATTTGACTGAGGACTGGTGAAACCAGATGGCTACACCAGGCTCCAATCTGATTTGGCAGAGTTTCTACAGCTGGATGCCCTTCCTAACACCAACCACTCAGAGAGTGTTGTGTATATATATATATGTATTTATGTATGTATTTGTGTGTGTGTGTTTGTCCCCACACCATCGCTTGACAACCAATGTCGGTGTGTTTACGTCCTCATATTTTAGTTGTCTGGCAAAAGAGACCGATAGAATAAGTACTAGGCTTACAAAGAATAAGAATTGGGGGTTGATTTCTTTGATTAGGGCATGGCTCCAGCATGGCCACAGTCAAAATAACTAAAACAAGTAAAAGAATAAACGAATATTCCAGCAGCTATCAAAGTGAGATTTCATATGAAAGACATGCTAAAAAGTTCCAGGCTTTAAGGGTATCGTGAACGGCCCAGCTGGAGGTCCAACCTGAAGAACACCTACAATAAATGCGTAAATCTGAGAGGGGTATCATCATCCTTGTTTAACATCCGTTTTCCATGCTGACATGGGTTGGATGGTTTGACTAAGGTCTGGAGATCCAGTGGGCTGCACCGGGCTTCAATCTGATCTGGCAAGGTTTCTACAGCTGGATGCCTTTCCTTATGCCAACCACTCCGAGAGTGTAGTAGAATATGCTGAATAAAATTATTATCAACTGATCCTCCTGTATATTTTTTTACCCAAAGCCAAGAATTTTTCAGCACCCTCTCATATATCTTTGTATCAACATATACAAAATTTTTATGTATACATACTTGGAAGACGTAATATGTATAACATTATGGAGATGTAATATATATATATATATATATATATATATATATTGGCGTTAGGAAGGGCATCCAGCTGTAGAAACTCTGCCAAATTAGATTGGAGCCTGGTGTAGCCATCCGGTTGCACCAGTCCTCAGTCAAATCGTCCAACCCATGCTAGCATGGAAAGCGGACGTTAAACGATGATGATGATGATATACCGACTGACAGTCAGTCAGACAGACAGACGGATAGATAGATAGACAGACAGACAGACAGACAGACATATAGATAGATAGATAGATAGAGAGAGAGACAGACAGACAGACAGATAGATAGATAGACAGACAGAAAGAGAGATAGATAGACAGACAGACATATAGATAGATAGACAGACAGACAGACAGATAGATAGATAGATAGATAGATAGACATATAGATAGAGAGAGAGAGAGAGAGAGACAGACAGACAGACAGATAGATAGACAGACAGAAAGATAGATAGATAGATAAATAGATAGATAGATAGATAGATAGATAGACAGACAGACAGACAGACAGATAGATAGATAGACAGATGTGCGTGCATTCACTTTAGCATAGATGTAACCCATAGTTTATAGATTTTTTTACAAGAGAATTACCTCCCTTGACGTCGGCCTAAAAGCTAATGTTAAATTCATCCGGTGCAATCTGATGTCACTGCATCTCCATCTCGGGGGTTTTTCCTTCCAACCTCTTTACAGATACACACACACAAACACACATACACATAAACACATGTCCACACACTCAAACACACATATCCATACATCCTAGTACACACACACACACATATATATATATACACAACATGCAAGGTGGTTCGCGTACGTTGAGGTAACATTCCTATATTTGGCTTTGACGGCTGTTTGCCCCTTTTTTATTATATTGCACTATATTTATATATATTCCTAGATATCTAAATACTTCTGTTGAACCACAGATATAATGCCGAATTCTATATTCCAAGGGTGTGGTGCACTTTAGTGTTTATTTTCTGTATATCTATTGTCAGGACTATCTCAGATTATCTCATCTAAATCAAGCACTGAAATTCCTTCTGTCCCTCGATGCCAAATCGTATGGAAATGCTATGATATATATATATATATATATATATATATATATACATATATATATATATATATTATATAATTTCTTTTGGTTACATTTATTATTAGTTTTTATGTATTTTATCATTGATTTTTGTTAATCTCTGGAATCAGTTTTATCCTATAATCTTGCACATTATTAAAACCATATATGTTTTTAACATAAAATATAACTGCTCAAAAAATTATTTTTGAAGTTCGCTTTTTCTCGGACTTACAGATTGTCGAACGATATATATATATATATACATATATATATATATATATATATATATATATATATATATATATGTGTGTGTGTGTGTATGTATGTATATATCATTCAGTTAGAAGATAAACATTATATACACACATGTATGTATAATGTATATGATTCGGCGAACAAGCAAAGCATATTGTATATGTGTTGAATAATATATATATATATATATATATATATATATATATATATATATACATGTATCGATCTTATTTAAATATATAATATATAAATTTGCTCGATCGATCATACGATCGTAGAAAGCCACTATTGTATTTATACATGTGTGTGTGTGGGGGATTTAATCTTCACTCTGTGTTGCTATTTACTAATTAGTGCATCTGTTTGTGTGTATGTGTATCTGGCTACATATGTGTGTGTGTGTGTTGTGACTAATTATATTGTTAATCAATTTCAGACACCGGTGCGATACATTCTAACTTTCACTTCTGACCATGTCGTTTGTCTTTGGGGTTTTTTTTGTGATCTTTTTCTTTTTTCTGTTTTATTTTCTTCCTTCTCGTTATTGTTGATTCCAATTAGAATTACATGTTTCTCCTCGTTCAAGTTGTTCCTATGTCAAAAATACATATTTCTAAATTCCGACTCTGAAATGCATAAAAGCGCCGAGCCATTAATCTTTACTTTCTGCATATTTAACGAGTGTTTCGTTTTTAATATTCCTCCGCTATTAAATACAAAGTTCACTTTTTGATTACTCATCTTTGTAACTGACAGCCTCCTTCCCATGGCAACCGATTCCACTTTATATGGGGTGGGTATATTAAGCAGTTACTTGATGTAAGGGATAAAATTACCGGCAAGTTAAGACTACTTGTCAGTTTCGATTCTCGACTAGATCTCATCCACTCCACTTCACCGTGGGCCATTTTATGTCGTTGATGTCTTTGTGGCTGGTGAGGTACGGGCATCACAACATATCCTAGCTTTCTCTTCTATAAACCAGAAATATTCTCTTATCGAGAATAATTAAGATTTCATTATCAGCCCTGTTCACACACACACACAAACTGCAAAATATGGCTTGAACCAGGCCTTTTCGGAAGTTGTATAAATAATCCTAATCCACAAAGCGGAAGATCTTAAGAACACGAATGCAATACATGTTGTGGTTATTTTTAAATTTAGAATTACAGAATAAAATGATGGGATCTTTTTTGCTTTATTTTTCTTTCTCCATCTTCTGCTCATTCATTCTCTCTTTGAGTCATTCTGTTCTGTTCGTATATCTCTTCTCCTTTCGACTTGAAATCCGAGCGAACTTCATTTTTCCACACAGTTCGACTCGATGCGTATTTAACTGTCATCTGAACAGTTTCAAACCCTTATAGTTCCTTCAGATCGCTCGTCACAATTACTGCCATGGTAGGTTTCTGTCGTGAACTAAGGTTTACTTCTTAAAACGGTGCTGGCAGGTTTATATTGCCAGTGAATAAATATTATGTTCTGTAGCTCAGTGCTTTAGAAAAATAGACAGAATCCCCTTACTTGACAAACAGGTCAAGGATGATAACAGGAAAAACATCCGACCCCAAAATACTACTTCAAATGAGTATGTATCCAACTTAGTCGTTGAAAACTGGACTTAATAATACAAGTTGTGTTGGTGATTATAGTCATCGTCGTTGTTTCTGTATTGATGTAGGATACCCTTTTCTGTTCCTCAGTGCTACCCCCATTAGTTGAGGGGTTTGGTCCTGCAACTGACCTATATAAATGTCATTTCCTCCAATCCATCATGTTCGCTTTTTATCTGTTATTAATGTGATGAGCTGGCAGAATCAGTGGCACACAAAATGCTGGCAGCATCTCTTCCAGTTCTATACATTCTGATTTGAAACACCAAGATCAACTGTGCTTTTCATCATTTAGGGATCGATAAAATAAGCTATCAGTCAGACACTGGTGTTGATGTAATTGACTTAGCCCCTCCCCTCAAAATTGCTGGCCTTGTACCAAAATTTGAAACTGTTATATCTGTTGTTTGTTTTTTGTTTATCTCTCAGGTGTGTCATTGTGTAAACAAAATGAGGGAAAAACTGAAATGTCCTTTGCTGCCCACTTCTTTATGAATGGGAATTTGATTTGATACCAGTAATTTCCACAGGTCAGTAACTCTATCTTTCCCTTCATTGTTGTTGTTACTATCATTGTCCTTGATCAGTAGCTGTGACCAAATCCACTTAGTCATCTAAACGTATTCAGAGCAGAACATGTGGTGAAAATTAGTTATTTAGATTGAGTAAAACAGAATGAATATAGCAAATTATTTTTAATCAATAAAAGCTAAATTTTGAGCAGTAATTTATTTTCCATGTTTTTTTTTATCTTATCAACATGTGACCCTTTTAGATTTTTCCCTGACACATCTTCTCCACTATCCTGTTTCTTTTCCAAATGGGGTGGCCATGTACTTCCCCTACCACGAGACATCTGTTCTTGTCCTGTGTCTTACTTTAACCTCACACCTTCTAGCATACAACCTCTTCCTTCATTATTAATTCTCCCCTCATTTGGTGGGGGTCTTGTCCTGTGAATTACTTCGTAACCTCACTAGTACCGGTGCCACATGAAAAAAAAAAAAAGTACTCAAAAGTACAATCTGGAAAGTGGTTGGCATTAGGTAAACCATCCAGCCACAGAAACCATGCCGAAGCAGATTGTGGAGCCTGGTGCAGTCCACTGGCTCTCCAGCTCCTGTCGATCATCCAACTCAAACCAGCATGGAAAACAGAAGTTAAATGATGAAGATTAGGATCATAATGGGCATAGGCTTCGCTGTTTTTATTAGGAAGACGTTCGTATGTAACTAATGTGAAATGCAGAAAACAATGGACTGTAAGACTAACAGGGAATTAAAAAGTATCAGAGAATGGATGCAAGGGAGATAAGTTCACTATTATGTACACTAAGTGGAACTAATGGACAGCTACGTATAGATGGAAAACTGTTGTGTATCGATATAGAAAGAAGTAAAGTCAGGTTTAAGGATGTTGAGGATCACAGTGCAGGGTCAGGACAAATGATTTACTGTATGGTAGAACTGTCCAACCTGTGTGAACTTGGAAAATAGAAATGGAAACGGATGATAGTGATGATGCCAGTTTGACTTTGTTACAAAAAAGAGAAGTTATTTTGTCGTTCTGTTGTATTAATATTAAAAACTTAATGAATTTCAACTATTGTTTTCTTTCAGTTGCCTGACCTGCCACAGCACGTGTCCCACTTTTGCTGCATCTGTTGTCCAGCTTACATAATCGTTGCCCTGCCTTGCCACACCAGTTTTCTTCAGCAGCTGTACGACTTACCACACAACGGTTGTCCAGTTTATCATAGTTATCGTCGTCCCACCTTCCTATAGCAACGTCTCCACCATACCTTGACCAGCGGCTGTTTTCTGTTTTGGCCTAAAACACCAGTTACCCAACGTTATTACACCGATAATGTAGCTTCCCACACAAATATCCCCAACAAAACAGTTAAACCTCATAACAGTGCCTAGTTGTTTAATTTAAACTACCATTTGCCTGAGTTACTCTGCCAGTAGTGCCAGAATGAATGACATTGCAAAAGATCGATTTGACAACCAAAATGGATGTTATCAGTTGGAAGAGGATAACAATCACACGTTTGAGGTGTCCTCTGATGACATTTGCAAGTTTGGCTTTTGTGACATAGGCCTCATTGTGGAACACGAACTCATTGAGTGTCACAAACAGGTCCTGTCAGAAAACAGTCAGTACTTCAAAGCAATGTTTGAAAGTACTATGAAAGAAAAATCTCAAAAGACTATAGACCTTAAATGTGTGTCGCTCAATAGTTTCAAAGTGATTTTAGACTTCTGTTATAGTAAACCAGCCCCTCTTCTCATCGACCGCGACAACATCTTTGATGTAACACGCATAGCTGACATGTTGAATTTTTCTGAAGTGTTCACATTATGCAAGAATTTCTTATGGAGTCTTGTAAGTCAGAACTGTTTTGATGTCCTCATGTTAGCCTCCACTTTGTTTATAAAAGAGCTGCACAACTACTGCACTGCTTATGTCCTCTGGAATTTCAAAACCATCAAAGACAATGAAGATTTTGTCTTCTTAACTAAAGACGAGCTACAGAACTATCTCAGTGACAGCAGACTTAATACAGTTTCAGAGCTTCCTGTGTATAAAAGTATTATTACATGGGTAAGTGTTGAATACTTCTAGTCACCATCTTTCTTTGTTGCTATTTTATTATTATTACAACTACTTATATGACTATTATTTCTAATATTTATAATAATAATAACAATGATATTTATCAAGATAAACCATGATCCCGGACAACGGACGAAATATTTCAAAGAACTATTTTCATCGTGTGTCCATGTTGGTTTAATGTCCAGTGAAGAATTAGAAGTTCTTCAAGAATCAGACCTGGTGAAATCCACTCCGAATGTTTTACAAACAGTCGAGTCAGCTTATGTTGATCAAGATTCAAGTGCAGCAAATAACGACTCAGTAAGTAAACCGCATCCTTTTCTTCATCTTCCTGTGTACCTGAGTGTGTGTGGGGTGTGTTTTGAGTAAGGGGATACTTCCCTGCATATTACTCTTTTCTTTGTTTCAGTCTTTGTTATATTGTATTTTGTTTCTTGTTTGCAATTCATTTCTAGACTGGAGGTTCGAGGAGACCTTCTCATCTACGACAGATTCCTCAAGCGCTGTTGTGGGTTGGTGGAGACAAGAGCAGACTCTGCGATAAACCGAGTCCCCATTGGAATGTAATGAGATGGGACGCTACTGCCAAAGAATATGTGAAGTTGGATGATATGTACCCTGTGACATCACCGGTGGAAGCTGACATGGGTTACAGGGTGTGCAGTTTGGGTAAGAGAACGATCTATTAAATATCATCATTGTCATCATCATCATCATCATTGTTTAACGTCCGCTTTCCATGATAGCATGGGTTGGACGATTTGACTGAGGACTGGTGAACCAGAAGGCTACACCAGGCTCCAGTCTGATTTGGCAGAGTTTCTACAGCTGGATGCCCTTCCTAACGCCAACCACTCCAAGAGTGTAGTTGGTGCTTCTTACGTGCCACCAGCACATACTGGGGTCAATGTAATCAACTTCGCTCCTTTTCTGAAACTGCTTGCCTTGTGCCAGCATTATGTTAATTGCAGGCATGGTTCTGTGGTAAGAAGTTTGCTTCCCAACCACTTGGTTCCAGGTTCAGTCCCACTGCATGGCATCTTGGACAAATATATTCTGTGAGGGGATTTAGTAGACAAATATAAAAAAGTCTATCGTGTCTGTGTGTGCAGGAGTATGTTTGTGACTCCTTGATTATCACTGTCATACAAGCAATGTCATTCATTTCCACTGTTCTGTGAGAATGTATCTGGCTACAGGGAAATATTACTTAGCTTGGAAACAGGAGAAGGTTAGTAACAAGAAGGGCGCCTGGCCATAGAAAACCTGCCTCAATAAACTCCGTCTGACCCATGCAAGCATGGAAAAGTGGATGTTAAAATGATCGTGATATTTATACATTTTTTATTATCTGTTTTCTCTTTTTTTTTTTTCTATCAAATTCTGCAGGTGTGGAGGTCTATGTATTGGGAGGTGAAGCTAAACTTGGAAGTAACAAATGGCAGATACAGACCTGGGCTTACGATTTATTAAAGAGGAAATGGGTCAGAAAAGCATGTCTCCTGCAACCCCGTCGGCACCATGCTGTTTGTGTCCTTGACGACGACATCTATGTGATTGGCGGATTTACCAAATACCGTGAGATTACAGTCAGCGTCCATTGCTACCATTCTAACAATGGTATGTTTACAGATCCTTTATCATTTATGTTTTACTTGTTTCAATCATTGGACTGCGGTCATGCTGGGGCACCACCTTGAAGGGTTGTGTCAGATAAATGGGCCTCAGTGCTTATATTTTAAATCTGGTTCTTATTCTACCAGTTACATTTACCAAGCGGCTAAACTATGGGGAAGTAAACAAACCAACATTAGTTATCAAGCAGTGAGCAGGAAGGTGGAACAAACACATAAACACACACACAACAGGCTTCCTCACAGTTTCCATCTATCAAATTCACTCGCAGGTGATTGGTTGGCCTGAGGCAATAGATAACTGGCCCACAGCGCTGCACAATGGTATTGAACCCAAAACCATGCACTTACAAAGCAAGCTTCTGAATCACACAGCCATATCTGTGCCTATTGGTATTAGTTTCTTTAAGCTATTATATTTGCACCTCTAACCAGTTGGTGTTTTGGGTGGCAGCAGGGGACCCAAATTTCTATGCATAATAAATTCTATTTCAGATGTAAAATTAATTTACAAATTTCCTGTGAGGTAACATCCATAGTCGTCCTTCATTTAGTTATCCTACATTTCAAATAGTTAACTGATAGCATCTGATTAGACCTCACAAAAGATCGAAATCAATTCAATTACTGGACCTTGTCCTCAATATTGAGTTTAACTCTTTTGGTAACCAACCGGTCCAAAACATCCACTGGTTCTTTCAATCAAGCTTCCTATTTTAAACACCAAACAAATAACGACAAAATTAATCTCAATAATTCTTCAATATTTGCAGGATTAATTGATATGGTGTTGTAGTGACGTCATCTTGAGGGTCTCCAGCATGCATGCGCAGGGTTGGAACCTTCTGGAAAGCCTGCCGAAAGGTCCCTGATGCGCATGCACAGAAAACTAGCAGCAGCAGAGTTTTTGTATCACCAGACTCGAGATGCAGCCACTGAACTATGCAGACGTGTCCTCAGCAGCTCTCTGTTCACCTCTGCTGCTGACCATTATTTGACCAGCTCTGTGTAGCTGGATTTCTGTGAAGAATGCCTTCATAAAGTATGACTAACTCCGACCAATTCAATTCTTTGGTTTCTTGTCCAGTCATCCAAATTTGTTGGTTCCTGTGTGACCATCTGAATCTGTTGCCTCTGGGATGACTAGCTCCCAAGTCTCTTGGCTCTGGTGCATCTGTGTTGATCTAGCACAGCTGTTCAGATATGTTGGCTCTCATACAACCAGCCTTGATTCATTGACTCTTTTATAACTGGCCTCAGTGTCTCGAAACTAGTATGATTAAGCCTTAATCTATTAGAACCAGTTACAATATAGATGCACTTTTAAAGTATCATTTCCTAAATTAATTTGAAATTATTTAGCTTTTATATTTTTTTATTTTGCCATTAACCCATTACCTCCCATAATTCTATTAACTGGAATTTTTTTATGGAACTTTGATTTCTAGCATAAAACAGCCTTAGAAACACGCTGGAATGCTCAAAATAACATTTTAAATAGAAATAAGCGAGATATTGGGTGAAAAATTAGCAAACCTCATTTGAATATCAGAGAACTATACCTAGTAGATATAGCAAAAAGGTTAGATATGTGTAAATATTGACAGATAATTACGAAATTTGTAATTTTTAAGTGATCTCATATGAGATCACTGGTAGGTAATGGGTTAAAAAAAGACCCTGCACAAAACAAACTATTTTGAATTGATGTCTTCTTGTTTTCTTTCTATCCATAAACTACAGATTCCTGGACAGTATGTTCTGACTTAATAAGACCGGAATTTGCTGCTACGGCCGCTGCACTAAACAACAGAGTATATTTATTGAAGACATTGATTATCCAATGTTATAATCCTTCCAGTAACCAGTGGACAATCGTCACCACCGATGTACCACCAGCAATAACTCCTGGCTTTACTGTCATGTCAGCTATTACCGTTGGCAACTCACTCATCGTACAAAGTGGCTACAACAACAAACTGTATCTATACGACCCCTATGCTGAAGACCAGGACCAAGCATGGACTGCCCTCGGCTGTTTCAAAGATGTCTTTGGAAGCTGTGCAGAACTGGATGGCAAAATCTATTGCATGGGTAATGACAGTAACCATATGGAAACTTATGATATAGAGTCACAGACATTTGGCATTGAGATGTCAGTCTCCTGCCATTTATCTCGAAGTTTCTTAGTAACTGTGCCGTTCTACAAGGAAACCATGACATAAAACATTAAGCACCTTAATGTCATTTCACTTAAAAATAAAAATATTTTTTGCTGTAATTTTTTCACTTAGGAGAGCGCCATAGAGTAGAAGGTAAGCTCCTGACAAACTTGGAGATCAAGTTTCACTTCCAGATCAGAGCTGTGTCACTTCACCTACATCACTAGTACACTTGGAAGAGACATGAACATCACAACATCCATTCCCTTCATAACAGTTTTACACTTCACGACCATCACCTACAGATGATGGGAGAAGCCACTACAGAGAATCTTCCCTGAAACATTATGAACAAAATTGTAACAATATCTAATATCAAGCCATATCTGCCAGCTCTTTGACCAGAATTTTCTACCATTTATTTTACGAGCTTTTTGCTTGTCATGCAATAAGACTTATATATATATATACATATATATATATATATATATGATTTTATATTTGTGTGTGTATATATATATATATATAAATATATACATACATAGATACATACATGTGTAGTTTATATTAAATTTGCCTTGCAATACCTGTAATTTACTAGGTGAAATGCTTATGATCGTTATTGTTAGATCCAGCTATGGTCAGATTTACTGTGAAACGGATGTTGTCAAGTCAATAGAATGAAGCATTTTACTGTATGGCTACTATTAATTGCTGTCTTTAATGCAGGACATGCTGTCCTACGAATTTAGGGACTGAAAAGATGTAGTCCCTACACTAAATTCAGGAATTTGTTGAGGCAAGGAATTTTGCCTTTTACTGAGTAGATTAACTGACTACATAGATGTTCCCTAACTGGTTGTTGTTGTTGTTGTTGTTGTTGTAAGTAAAATGGTTTGGGTTTGCCTTCCTGCCATTAAGAAATTTTTTATTTCAATGTCAGAACAGAGATAATGACCATCACCAACAAATCATGTGCTCAGTGTCCCCACCGTACAATTAAAAGTCACCAGCACAAAACTGTTTAATATGATTCTATATTTGTGAGAAGAGGAATTTATATCATGCATATTGTTTATATCAGTAGGACGGGTGACTTAATCTTCATTATTGATTTCACTGTATTTCGGCTGGTGTGGAGGCGCAATGGCCCAGTGGTTAGGGCAGCGGACTCGCGGTCATAGGATCGCGGTTTCGATTCCCAGACCGGGCGTTGTGAGTGCTTATTGAGCGAAAACACCTAAAGCTCCACGAGGCTCCGGCAGGGGATGGTGGCGAACCCTGCTGCTGTACTCTTTCACCACAACTTTCTCTCACTCCTACTTTCTGTTTCTGTTGTGCCTGTAATTCAAAGGGTCAGCCTTGTCACACTGTGTCACGCTGAATCTCCCCGAGAACTACGCTAAGGGTACACGTGTCTGTGGAGTGCTCAGCCACTTGCACGTTAATTTCACTTGCAGGCTGTTCCGTTGATCGGATCAACTGGAACCCTCAACGTCGTAAGCGACGGAGTGCCAACAACAACAACAAATTTCAGCTGGTGTACATTCCAGTCTTCAGGTGTCTTGGATTGTATTGAAATTCTGAACCTAACCTTTTATTTCATCTGTGAAGGTACACAGTTTTCATTCCCTTCTCTGTGTTTCGTGACATGTTTTGTTTCAGTTGATTTTTTTGTGAATTACCTCAGTGCCTTGCATCGTGGAGTAGATAAAGATGTTGGTTAATGCGTTGCAATCACCAACAGGTTCTGAGTTCAATCCCAGGCAAAGCAATAAGATATTCACAAAAAAAAGTCCACTGAAGAAAAAAAATGTCATGAAACGCAGAGAGCAGAATAAAAACAATGTACCCCCATGGATCTAATAAAGATTCAGGTTCAAAATTCTAACACAGGTGAGTTCAACACAGAACACCTGAAGATGGCTGAAGAGCACAACAGCCAAAACTGTAGTGAAATCTGCAATCAAGAGAAGGACACCAGTCCACTTAATATAAACAGGTATACATAACAAAACTGTTTATTTTTGCAATCCAGATTCTATTCCATTGTGCCTATCAAAGATATCTGTTGTTTGTTTCCACAACTGGCTTGCAAGACATGTTAATAGCAGAGTGATGCACATGACCTCTCAACCGGAAACATGTTGGTAAGCTTGGGAACACACCTCATGGTACTTTATGGAAAACATACAGTAATCAGGGCTATTTACAGAGTACATCTGCTATGGTGATCTCAGCCCTCTGTTGATTCATTTTCTCTTTCGGCACTTTATGGTGAATTTCCTCTATGGCATTGGGGTCTTCTATATTTGCTAGCACTTTACAGAGCGCTTGTTTTATGGTGGCCATTTTTAACCTGCCTCAATAATTAATTATCACTAATTACAGCTAAAAATAAGTGTATATAAATAACAAACAGCAAATATCATGCATTCATTCTCTTTCACTTAACATTTATTTATTTATTGAATTAAAAAATATATATACATACCTTTATTGTTGGCCTTTTTTTCTCAAATTGTAATTTTGAATCTAGTCAATGTCACCTTAGCTTTTCGTCCATCCAGGAACAAGAAAATGATACCCGTAATATACTGGGGATGATATAATGAACTACACCCTCCTTAATATGTCCCTAGCATGGTCGTATGATTAAGAAGTTTGCTTTGAAAGCAAGTGGTTCCAGGTTCAGTTTCACTGCATAGCAACTGGAAACTGTGGAAGCCGACCTCTATAGTGTCTTTTCTATTATAGGCACAAGGCTTGAAGTTTTGGGGGAGGGGACTAGTCAATTACATCGACCCCAAAATTTCACTGGTACTTAATTTATCTTTTCTACAAGGCCCAAAATTTTGGGCTATTAGATCAACCTCAGTACTCAACTGGTGCTTAATTTACCAACCCCAAAAGGATGGAAGGCAAGGTCGACCGCAACGGAATATTATATATTTTTTCGTACTCTAAGCACAAGGCCCGAAATTTTGGGAGATGGGGGTCACTTGATTAGATCGACCCCAGTACGTAACTGATATTTATCGACCTCGAAAAGATGAAAGGCAAAGTCGACCTCAGCGGAATATTATATATTGTTTTCTACTCTTGGCACAAGGCCCGAAATTTTGGGGAAGAGAGGGGGTGGCCATTCGATTAGATCGACCCCAGTACGCAACTGGTACTTAATTTATTGCCCCCCCCCCGCCACAAAGATGAAAGACAAAGTCAACCTCGGCAGAATTTGAACTCAGAATGTAGTGATGGGCGAAATACCGCTAAGTATTCAGTCCAGCATGCAGGGGTGGCTGTGTGGTAACAAGTTTGCTTCTCAACCACCGGCTTTTGGGTTCAGTCCTATATGTGTGTGTGTTCGTGTTTGCCCTCCACCACTTCTTGGCAATCGCTGTTGGTTTGTTTATGTTCCCAAAACAGTTCAGCGAGAGAGCAATTGAAAAAGTACCAAACTTGAAAAAAAAAATATCGGGTTTGATTTGTTCGACTGAGACTTTTGAAGGCGATGCCCCAGCATGGCCGCAGTCCAACAAATGAAACAAAATCACAATATATATATATATTCTCTTGTTCGGTTAATCGAATCATCTTTCATGGTTTTATTCCTCTCCCAGTGCTTTGGTGTTTCTTTCATAAATCTCATAACTTACCTCCCCCTAACGGCAGTCTCAGTTGACTTTTGTCAAGGGAAATAACTGTCATAGAATACTGCTGGATATTTGAATATATTTGGTTTTGTTAATCCCACTGGTACAAATGTTTCTGTGTGTGTGTGTGTGTGGAGGCGCAATGGCCCAGTAGTTAGGGCAGCGGACTCGCGGTTTCGATTCCCAGACCGGGCGTTGTGAGTGTTTATTGAGCGAAAACACCTGAAGTTCCACGAGGCCTCGGCAGGGGATGGTGGCGAACCCTGCTGTACTCTTTCACCACAACTTTCTTCCTGTTTCTGTTGTGCCTGTAATTCAAAGGGCCAGCCTTGTCACGCTGAATATCCCCGAGAACTACGTTAAGGGTACACGTGTCTGTGGAGTGCTCAGCCACTTGCACGTTAATTTCACGAGCAGGCTGTTCCGTTGATCGGATCAACTGGAAACCTTGTCGTCGTAACCGACGGAGTGTCAACAACAACAACTTTGCTTGTGCACAAATATACACATTTAAAAATAGATACTTGATTAGCAACTAATATGGGTAATTTACAAATGAATTATGGGGGTAAATTCTTGGTGTACAGTGGCTGAATGGATAAGAAATTTGCTTCGCAATCATGAGGTACCAGTTTCAATTCTGCTACATGGCATCTTGGGTAAGTTTCATCCGATACTTTGGGAGTGGAACTCAGTAGAAAGAGACTGTATAAAGATCCATCCAAGTCGACCTTGGCGGAATTTGAATTCAGAACGTAAAAACATGAAATACCGCTAAGCATTTCGCCCGGTGTGTTAACATTTTTTATTCCTTTACTGCCCACAAAGGGCTAAACGTAGAGATCTCGAGCAAAGCCACACTGGAGGTCTGGCATGCTGGCTAAAACAACTTTAGGTTCCATCACTTTGGATAACTAGAATGGACAACGGACGTTAAACGATGATGATGATGAATGCAAGATTAATTTAAAACAATGTGAAGAAATAAGCAATATGTTTGACAGAGTAATCCGAATGCTAGTGTTAACTCAAAACTTGTATCAGACGATGGATGGAAAGCCTTCTGCTAAAGGCAGATGTCAAGCAGAATCCTGTATCCACCACACTTAATCCATTGATGGATTATAGGTCTGATGTTAAGAGTAGGGATATCAGGACATACCATGAACCCGATATAACTGCTAAGAGGCTGGTGGACAGGAACATTGGAACAAAAGTACACACAAGTGACAATCATAAGAGACACAAACAAATACATCTTACATTTATCCAGTTTTATGTGCCAGAATTTTGTTAGACATCACCAAAGTTGATAGCCCCAAGTAGTGAGACAGAAATAAGGATAATCACAGAGTCGGAGTTATAGACAAAAGATGATGGAATGTAAAACATGTATTTATGAATGAGCACGATCATAGATATTCATGTAAGCATTATAAAAATTTTAATTAATTTTTTTTTAAAAATGGAAAAAAAAAAAAAAATCTTCCAAGAATGATGAAAAACACCATCTCACTTTGGCACTTTTTGGTATTTTATTATTATTGTTGTAGATGTTGTTGTTGTTACTGAAGTATCTGTCCAGGAAAATGAAGATAGAAACAATTAACAAAACAAATGAGAAAAAAATATCATACAATAGCATATTGCTGGTAGACAAGGTCCCGAATTACAAAATAGTCTGGGCACAAAGCCCCTTCCAGCTGTAATTTGCCAGCCTCATTCTTTCTAATAGCAACTTTGTTATTACAGATAAGAACCCCAGCTGTGAACTCTGCCTGGATCCCAGCTTGTAGAAAGAACATCTTCAGATCTGAAAGTTTGGGTTCATTGATAAATACCGGTGTGTGTCCTGGTTGTTTGTTACTCGGAAGAGCTTCGAGCGTTGGAACATGGATGTGAGCTTCTTCTTCCTCCTTTTCTGCATCTACATTGTCTTCTCTTTTAAACAGATCCATTAATTTCTTCTTTTCTAATTCTTCTGCTGCGGGTTCTGTTTCTTCCGGTTCGTAACGTGCACTTGTGTCTGTTTTGGCTTCTTTCAAGTCCAACTGGCCCTCGATCCAAGCCAGCTCAGCATCTCGAGCACGAGAAAATGTCAGTGCCGACACTACGTAGTCCTTTAACTTCACCTGATAAATATGGCTCTCTCGAGTGGCATCAACAATGTCACCGACATGTGGAGCAAATATACGAGTTTGAGACAAGCAACCACTACTTAAACAGAACTCTTCCAAACTCTCCGTGGGATCTGGTCTGCCATGGATTAGGATTAACTGGCGTGGTTTAATCTGTGTTATGATTTTACGAATTGACTCACCATCCGATCGACCCTCGAAATCAATGTATTTTACATTGGCATGGATTTCCAATGTTATCGTAGACGACACACATTTGGTTGGTACTTCAGACATGTCCTGCATGGCTTCATCTTCCGGAACAGATTTTTCTTGTGTGACTTCTTCATCAGCAGGAGGCAGATCTAATATCATATAATCCTCAGTTCGAATAATTTCACCGCATTCATCCCACTTGAGTCTTTCTTCATAAAACGGGAACATTGGGTAAGCTTTCTTTGCTTGTTTGAAAAAACCTGACCGAGAGTTTCGGTCACTTTTCATCATGAGATCATGTTTAGCTTTCGTGATGTTGCTGGACCCCTCCACTTCCATTTCCAGATCGCTATCATCGCTTGATTCCATGTCTTCTGCCTCACGCTTGGCTTGTTCAGTTTTGAGTCGTTCTTCTGCTTCCTTCTCTTGTTTTTTCTTCAGGTATTCCTCCAATTCACTTCCTTCTAATTTCACACGGCGCCTCATTTCAACAGTCACCGTTTTGTCTTTCGGGTGATCAATAAGCCACCGTGCCAATGTGCCTATTGAAGTACGGCATGTTAGAATGATGCTGTTCTTGGCGTTACCACACCATCCCATGAAGAGATCTCGAGCAAAGCCACACTGGAGGTCTGGCATGCTGGCTAAAACAACTTTAGGTTCCATCACTTTGGATAACTCTGCAAGATTGTGACACAACTTGAGATGTTTAAAATGGAAAGGGTTGTTGCGGTGGTCTTCAAAAGCACGCATGATTTTATCGCTCATCCACTCCACCTGTGACTTCGCAAACTCAACCACATTGAAGCTCACGTTATTTAAAAGAGCTAAAGAATAGGTGGACAGTCCAGAATCGGGACTACGCCACATTTGGTCAAGAAGCTGAGCCAGTTCCAGAACACGGCCTGATGTGTCTACAGCCACCAAAACGTTACCGTTATTCCTCATGGTCGACAAAATGGTAGTCATGAGTTGTTCATCTCGCAGACGCCGCCGAGACTGAGTATAAGTGGAATTCAAGGAGTCTGTAATCAAAAGTGAGGGTCGATTGATACTCTCCAAGACACAACCGTTCAAGTGCCGCTCTTTTTTGTGGTTATAATCAACAGCATAGACAATTTCTTCTTCGTCTCCATCTTTTACTATTTTCCATATCGTGCCGCCAATCATGTGACCAGCGGGCAGAGGTGTTATTTGTAAACCTTGACCTTTTCCTTTCAAATTCACGGTCTGGCTGTATTTCAGCTGAGTGATTTTATCAAACGCTGCATCGATATCATCTAAGGTAAATATATTGAACTCCTCGTTGTTATGCCTCGACTGGTATAGATCATACATAAACATCTGTCCCATTTTATAAACGGGAATCGTGGCGTAAACGGGACAAGTAAGACCGCATTTTCCGACCATGTACGGCAGAGCCCCAAGATGATTGTGATCGGGGTAGGTCAAGAGAACAGCATCGATGAGGTGGGCATGCCGCTTCAGTTCGCGGATGTATGTCATGTTAAAATCTTCGTTCCAGCCACAATCCAAAAGAAAACGGAACTCGTCAACCTGCAGGAGGTAACAGGGAGGGGATTCATCGTAAGCACCAGAAAACACTTGTAATTTAACAATAGAAGTCATTTTGTAATCAGGAACGGAGTAAACAAATTTTTAACAAAAGGCAATAATGATCTGTGTATTTTGCAAACAGCGTGACAGTCAGGAAACAGAGAATGCCGAGTTAGCTATATGTATATTTATATATATATACATATATATATTTATATATACATATGCTTTGTATGTGATGAACGTTAACGTTACTTCAATGGATGGAATTTAAAAAAAAAAAAGAAGTCTTTCCACACTTAGCTTTTTACAATACAGCCAAGCTGTTCGAGAGGGTAACACAAAAGTCCAGAAATAAAGGTAATTCCAATAGAGTAAGGAAAAAAATAGTAATAAACCGGTTAATTAAAGATAAAGACAGCCGCTTCGGAAGCCGACGGCAGTCATTTTTAAATAACAATAGATTACTTCCCTTGAATCAGTGGAACTCTTGTGGAAAAAAACTATGGAATGTTAAAAGGGTTTCCACTATTTCTTCTGAGTCCTGGTTCTTGGAATTGTTCATTGATTAAATGTTAATGGATGATTTCATTATTTATAAAAGAATTTAATGCTGACAAGAAATACCATTGTTGTGTTTATTATTTTCTCATTTGTTATGTGATGTATGTCAATATGTAGGTATATGCGTCACCAATTTTTTGCCTTTATTTTTTCACCTTAAATTCTGATATAATTACAATCTACACACTCTGAAAAGTATTTGTAAAATATTTCCTTAAAAAAACAAAATAACCTTTTTCTGAAAGTTATGAGGAAACAAAGTCAATGGAGAACACTTTTATAGAGATACTAAACAAAAAATTCGCAGATTCAGATGAGCATCCGTAGAATTGACGATGCTGTAGATATTTTCGAATTTGCTTAACTCATTTTTCTCCAAAAAATATGTTTTTATAAAATATTAAATACTATCTTTATATATAATTATAAAAATTAGCTCAGATTCAATCTTATTTTAGATGCGAACATTTCTATCTGAATAAGTAATTATTCTAAATAAATAAATAAAAGTGCGGGAAATATGGCTGGTCAAACAAATGCTGGTGGCATTGACTTAAGGTTAGTCTCGAACTTTTCTCTCATTCATTGTATCTTTTTTCACTTCGTCTTCGTTAATTCCCAGCTCTTTCGGTGTTTGTTATGAGCTTCGATTCTATTATCCTTAGTTTCTTCCAAAGTCTTGTTTTTACAAGAAAGAACGCAAAATAATAACGAGTTAAAAACGAGGCATTTATTTTGTTTACGTATTTCACAGGCGTGGCTGTGTAGATAAGAAGCTTGCTTTACAACCACATGGTTTCAGGTTCATTCCCACTACGTGGTACCTTGGGCAAGTGTCGTTCTTCTGCTATAGCCCCAAGACCGACCAAAGCTTTGCGGGTGGGTTTGGCAAACGGAAACTGTGTGCCAAATCTGAGTGGATTTGGTAGGCGGAAACTGAAAGAAGCCCGTCGTATATATATATATATATATATATATATATATATTATAATTTCAGCTTAGAGCTGCGGCCATGCTGATGCACTGCCGTTTATATATATATATATATATATATATATTTCTTTCCATCATAACAAGACACCCATGTCTATCCCCTCTTTAACTTAAATCCCTCAACTGGCATAATACCATGACCCCTGCTCAATACTACTCCCCTCCCCCAGTTGAGGGGTTTTGTTTTGCAAGCTGCTTGGTGTCCCTGTCAGTGCTGGTGACATGGAAAAGTCACTGGTGCAGGTGCCAGTCATCGAGTATGGTTCAATTACAATTAGCAAGGCATCCTGTATAGTTATGGTGCTAAAAAGCACAGAATTATTAATAGTAGACTGTTATTTCTGTACTTTTAAGCACTATACATTGACCCTAGGGCTATGGTAGAATTGCCCAAGATGGCATACAGTAGGACTAAACCTGAGACCACATAGTTGGGAAGATAACTTTTCAGCCACACAGCAATGGCCATCTCTGCAGTGACAGAAATATCGTTGATTCTTTTCTTACCGTTTTGTGTTTTTTCTTTATTTTATTATTATATTTACAGAACTGCTGAAGAAGTCAAAAAGGTTTTAAATTATGCTAAAATACAACCATCTGAATTTAAACCATTTGTACAATGTATCAACTTCTCTGAGAGTCTTGAGAATGAGAACCTCAAACTTTTGGAAATCGATGCGTCCATCATGGACTCCCTTGTTGAAGGACAGCAGTGAGTATCATTGCATTTTATTTCAATTCTGCGGTTTTATAGTTTTTTTAATATTTTCTACAAGATCATCATTATAACAACTATTTTACTGTGTTTGTTGTCTGGGTCAGATGGAATTTGTTTCTCCATGGCCTAAACATATCTTTATCGCAGCTTAGATATGAAAGACACCAGTTGCATGACAGTGACACTTGGTTACAGCCATCACGTGATGTCAAAGAAGTAAAACACACATACATACATACGATGGGCTTCTTTCAGTTTCCATCTACCAAATTCATTCACAAGGTTTTGGTCAGCCCACTGCTATAGCAGAAGACACTTGCTCAAAGTGCCATGCTGTAGGACCGAACCTAAAACTATGTGGTTGGGAAACAAGCTTCTTATCACTCAACCATACCAGCACCTGATGACTATCATCATCATCATCATCATTGTTTAACGTCCGTTTTCCATGCTGGCATGTGTTGGACGGTTTTACTTAAGACTGGCAAATCAGGATGCTGCACCAAGCTCCACTGATCTGGCAAGGTTTCTACAGCTGGATGCCCTTCTTAATGCCAACCACTCCAAGAGAGTAGTGGGTGCTTTTTATGTGCCACTGGCATCGACCACGCTTGAATGGTGCGTTTTTATGTGCCACCAGCACAGGTGCCAGTCAAGCTGGTGATGATGATGAGGGTTCATTTACTGTCTGTTTTCCATCCTGGCTTGGATTGGATGGTTTGACAGGAGCAGGTCATGCCAGAGAGCTGCACCAGGCTTCAATTGTCTGTTTTTGCAAGTTTCTACAGCTGGACGTGCCCCTACCAACACCAACCACTTTACAGAGTGTACTGGCTGCTTTTTACATGGCTCCAGCACAGGTGTTTTTTTTTACATGGCACCAGCTTTAGTGGAGTCGCCAAGTATTACTATTGTGATAGTATTATATTGGTTTCCAATGCTCCATTGTAATTTCCCTTCTAAATTTTATGCTTGACCCTTTATTACTACTCCTTCTCTTTTACCCTTAGTGTTGTTATCCGTGGTGACAAAGCAGATGGAGCTGTACTCTGTACAAAAGAGAAGACGTATGAACTAAAAGAAGCAGAAACCTCCAATTCTTTACTCATCTTGCCAGACTGTGTCACCGAGAATCTGGCTTCTGATGGAGAATTAACTATAAATCATCTTCAGGTAAATTCTTTGTTCATTTGTCTTTGGTTTTATTTCCTGTGTGAAAGGCAGACTAAAACTTCTGAATACTGAAGATTAGTTACCATCAATATTATTATTAATATAGTTCTATATTTAAGAGACGAGGAATTATGTACATTATTTACATTTGACGGATATTTGTCCTCATCTTGTTTGTTGTTAACACAATGCTTCGGCTAATATACCCCCAAGTCAAGTGTCACATAAAAAGCACACATTACACTCTCAGAGAGGTTGGCATTAGGAAGGGCATCCAACCGTAGAAACCAACCAAAAACAGACTGGAATTTAGTGCAGCCTTCCAGCTTACCAGTTCCAGTCAAACCGTCCAACCCATGCCAGCATCAAAAGCAGACGTTAAATGATGATCATGATGATGAAATATATATATATCATCATCATCGTTTAGCATCTGTTTTCCATGCTGGCATGGGTTGGACGGTTTTGACAGGAGCTGGCCAGGCTCCAGTTGCCTACTTGGTATGGTTTCTATGGCTGGAGGCCCTTCCTAATGCCAACCACTTTACAAAGGACACTGGGTGCTTTCTTATGTGCTACCAGCATAAGTACATTTTATGCGGCACTGGCATGAGTGCATTTCATATGGCACCAGCATGAACATGTATCATGTGGCACCAGCACGAGTGCATTTTACATGGCACCAGCACCTGCAAGACAAAGACCTCTCAGCTGGAAGGGAAGTGGGCAGTCTCAAGAAACTCCACCTGACCTAGACAACCATAGAAAAGTGGACATTAAAATATGGCATAGTGGCTAAGAAGGCAGGCTACTAACCCCAAGATTCCTAGTTCGATTCCAAGCAGTGACCTGAACAATAATAATAATAATAATAATAACATTGAAAAATACCTTAGGAATGAGAACCCAGGTTTGAAATTTCCCCAAGACACCTGCTGAAGGCTGGAGGGTATATTAGCCGAAACGTTGTGTTAACAACAAACAAGATGAGGACAAATATCCGTCAAATGTAAATAATGTACAACAATAATCTTCTAATCCATTAATGCATAGCTGACAGAAATGTTAGCATGCCCGCCGAAATGCTTAACGGTATTTCGTCTGCTGTTACATTCTGAGTTCAAATTCCACCAAGGTCGACTTTGCCTTTCATCCTTTCAGGGTTGATAAATTAAGTACCAGTTGCGTACTGGGGTCGATCTAATCGACTGGCCTTGTGCCTAGAGTAGAAAAGATAATATGTATAGGTGATCACCTAATTCTATGAGTTTATAAATCTGTTTGCAGCGACAATAATCTTGTAACTCATAGCATCCAGAAAAATGGATGCAGGAAAAATTACTATTGCATGGTAAGTAAACTTCCCAGTGCTGTATAAGTAAGCAGGCACTGCATAGAAATAAACCAACTGTACACACGTACGAAACAAGTAATAGTAATTTTTCTTGCATGCTATGCATTAATGGGTTAATCTTTAATCTTTATTCATTTGTCAATGTTATGTTCTACAGGTTGTTTCTTCATTAAAGACTTACTATGAGATGAAACCCTGCAGAGCGAAACTGGAAAAACTGCGACATGTGTTGGAAGAAAATATTTACAGCGGTCAGGAGTGTGAAGATGATGAAGCACACCAGGGCAAAAAGGTGGATTTTGACACCCAGTTTAATATAAATATCTGTGTGTGTGTGTGAGAGAGAGAGAGAGAGAGAGAGAGAAACACACACAAAGAGAGAGAGAGAGAACATATGTAGCATATGTGTATGAGACGTTCTGGCACAGCTGTTTTGGTACCACCCAGAACCATGTGGTTGGTAAGCAAGCTACTTACCACACAACCACTCCTGTACCTACAGAAAACACAAATGAAATGATAATTGATCAATAAAGTTTATTAATCTGTGCATCAAATACATTTCATCCTGTATCAAAATTAGAAAATTCTGATAGGAATGTATGTCCACCTCATCCCCACTTGATAACCTATGTTGGTTTGTTTATATCCCTTTGACTCGGCAACTTGGCAAAAGAGACCAACAAAATAAATACCAGACTTAAAATTAGTACTGGGGTCAATAATCCAATGACCTAAACAACCAAAAGAAGAAATTAAGACCAGTAAATCTATAATACATTAAAAGTGAAGTTCAATCTTGCTTGCTTGCAATGTTACACAGCCAAACTGGCACATAATGAGAAAATACCTTGAAAGTAAAGTGCCCCTGAAATGTGAATATAAAACAAGTTGTGTAAATCCGACCAGTAGTTGAGATATTCAGGGTTTTGGGGGTATAAATATCCAAAATGGTGCATAATGGGAAAATACTCCAAAAATAACTTAACCCTGAAAGGGAAGAAACTCTAACCTTTCCATTAGACACATTATGATGGGCAAAATATTTGAAAATGACTTTAACAATATTGTAAATATTTCACAAGACACCTGTTTGTAACCTCCATGTGAAATAGCTTTTTTCCATAGGTTTCCAAAGATTTGGCTGCTATTTCTAGCACGCCCTGCTACCATGTAACAACTGTTTGTAATAAAGGACCACGAATGTCTGTTAGGTGGTAGCAGGGCATGCAATAAATAACTTTCCTTTTCTGGGAAAAGGGTCCATTTACGTGTGATTTCAATGTCCCCTTTGTTCAAAGCATGTAAATTAACATAGAAAAGCAAACAAAACCCACAAAACAAAACTCCGTTGCTAGGAAACCCAATGGATTATGAGTTGTCTAGTATTGATAGAAACTTGCCATGTTTCAGACAAAAGATAAAGTATATGGAAGATCTGTTTGACAACAAAATATTTCTTTCCACATTACAGTACACCACAGAGGACCTGCTTGATATTGTCCAGGCTAGTGAGAAAGAGCTGTTTGCAGGGTTGAAAAAGTTAAATATTTGTTTTATAAACGGTAAGTAGTTGTTGTTCTTCATATTTTTGCAGTGTGTCTATCATAGAATGAACATTATTGAACTATAATTCTGGTGATTGTGGAACAGATGTATCACTTGGTTTCACATCATAACTTGATCCCTGGATGCTTTCAGTGGATTAAGGGTCTCAGGCTGCAGGATAACTGCTTTTTCTTACAGTTTTTCTTGTACAGTGTCAGTGTTTGTTAGAGGGTACAAGTAGAAGTCGTTCTCCACCCTGAAGAGAACATCTATCAAGAGCTCAGGTCTTTTGGGTAACAACTCAAAAAGCATTTTTTCCCATATTTGCTGAATATAAATATATACCTTTGTGTAATATCCTTTTCTACTCTAGGCACAAGTCCCGAAATTTTGGCGGAGACGGGGCCAGTAGATTAGATTGACCCCAGTGCGCAACTGGTACTTAATTTATTGACCCTGGAAGGATGAAAGGCAAAGTTGACCTTACTGGAATTTGAACTCAGAACGTAAAGGCTGACAAAATACTGCTAAGCATCTCACCTGGTGTGCTAACGTTTCTGCCAGCTCGCCACCTTAATGATAATAATAATCTTTTCTACTCTAGGTACAAGGCCCAAAACTTTTGGGGAGGGGGCTAGTCGATTAGATTGACTCCAGTATGCAACTGGTATTTAATTTATCAACCCTGAAAGGCAAAGTCAACCTTGGCGGAATTTGAACTCAGAACATAGACAGATGAAATGCCGCTAAGCATTTTGCCCGGCATGCTAACGTTTCTGCCAGCTCGCAGCCTTATATCTTTGTGTAATATTGCAGTATATTGCATGTGATCCATGTTCAGCTCATCTGATATAGGTGAAAAAAAAAAAACAATACTTTTGCATTTGACCTTTGCCTGACATGGTGAACATGGATCACATGCTACCTAGGGCCTCCTTCAGTTAAAGCTGACCATGCGTAGTATCCTTGCAGTTTTCAGTTCAGCTGGAGCAGTGTCTCTGGTAGCTAAACCTATATGTGAGTAACAGTCTCTCTCACATAAAACAGTGGTTCCCAGAGTGGGTGGTACTCCACCCACCCCTTGGGGGGGGGGGGGAAAGATCCAAGGGGGCATTGAAGAAAAATAAAATGAGTTTGTGTGTTGAAACAACGACTATTGAAAAGGCTGCAAGACGCAACAAAAATTTTAGAAAAATAAATAAGTAAATGAATGGAAACTTTACTGGTGAGTGTGTTAAATAATAAGGCACTAAAGGGGAATGACTCTCCCCAAACACAACAAAATGTATTTATTAGTTTCTTTTTTGTTTTCTTTTGAGCAGGTTATTGGCGCATGCTTGACTTTGATTTCAAAAGTCAGGTTCTTTCCCACATCTTACAGCTGAGTGAAGAGGAAGACGGCTGGATGGATTCTGGAGTTCCATTGGATGCTTGCTGTCAAATACTTGAGGAACTTTATCTTAGGTCAGTAGGAGTTATTTGCTAGAGTGGCGAACAGAAAGCCACACAATATTTTGTTTCACTCTTCACTTTCTGAGTTCAAACCCTACCAATGTCAGCTTTTCATTTTATCTTTCTTGGGTTGATAAAATAAATTACTAACAACAAACTGAGGTTCATTTTACTCGATTCTACTTCTCTCAAATTTCTGACCTTGTGCTTATCATCATAATCATCATCATCATCATTATTATTTAATGATTGTCCTCCAATGTTTGGCATGGGGTGGGCAGTTTGACCAGAGGTAGCAAGTCAGAAAACTGCGTTTGAGGCTGTATTGTCAACTTAATAAGTAATAAATAATAAGTACTATTCAAGCGTTGGTCAATGCCAGTGCTGCCTGACTGGCTCCTGTGCCAGTGGCACGTAAAAAGCACTATCCGAACGTGATCAATGCCAGGCCCACCTGACTGGCTCCTGTGCCGGTGGCACATAAAAAGCACACACTACACTCTCGGAGGGCATCCAGCTATAGAAACCTTGACAGATCAGATTGGAGCCTGGTGCAGCCTACTGGCTTGCCAGTCCCCAGTCAAACCATCCAACCCATGCCAGCATGGAAAACGGACATTAAACAATGATGATGATGATATTAAACATGACTTGACATGAATCAACTAATTTTAACTTGATACGAACCTTTTCAGGGTTGATTCCAACCGTTTTATCTGCATAAGTTGACATAAATGGTTTGATGCTTTTTCTAACTTTTTTCTGTTTCATTTCAAAAGATGTGTCATTGAACATGTTCTCAAGTGCTATACTGATGAAGTTGATGGTGTAACAGGTGAGACTCAGTCTTTACTTGTTTTTTTTTTTTTGTTTTTTTTTTTTTTGCATTTTATTCTTTGTAATTGAGGTATTTATATATAGGCGATGGCATGGCTATGTGGTTTTGTGTTCAATCCCATTGCATGGCACCTCGGGCAAATGTCTTCTACTGTTATCCCTGGGCTGACCAATATCTTGCAAGCAAATTTGGGAAGGAGTGATTTGGTTATCATTTCTAGCAAATTGAACAATTTGACTCTCGTGCCAGTATATTATTTCTAACCCCGGGTCAACTGATCGAGCAGATACAGGATCAAATGGCACCCCAGCCATGAACGTTTTGTCTCTTTTGTTTTTTAGACATGGTATATCTAGGATCACATTAGATAATGTTTCCTTGAAGATTGTAGGATGTAATTTGAGGGAAATTTCAATGTTATTTCTAGGCTGTTACAACAACATAAAGCAGCATTGTCATTCTAAAAAGTAAACCCAAGTATTCTACCTTTTTTTATGTTCAGACTGGCCAGATCTGGCCTCTCACACCTATCCTATAATGTCATTGTAAACATTAACAATCTTGTCATCAACATCTCAGGGCTGTAATTGTTTATCAATTTGTAAATTTTGTTTTCTCATTCTTTCAGGAAAGCTTTATAAATTGAGTGAAGATAAAGTCTGTGCCTTCTTCGCTGAGCTGACACTAAGGAATGCTGGGAAGGTAATGTATTTTAAACTGATTTCTTATCACACACACACGCAAATTAAGTGATTGTGTGATTGTATACTTTTCTTTTTGTTTTTTCTCAGTTCAACTTGGCTGAGTTCTTGGAAGTCTGGAAGCAGTGTGTTCCAGAAGGGATGACAACCAACCTAAGACAGACCGAAGTAAGTCACATGATTTCCGTCGTCATCATCATCATCACTGTTGTCATTGCTGTCATCCTTATCATCATCAAGTTTTCCTTGCTCACATAAATTGTAATAATTTACAAGACCGCAGCCTCCTCAAAATTAATCTTAGGTAACACATCTGCACTTAGCAGAAATAAAGGCATCCCAGATAATTATTTCAGCAAGTTTAAGGTGATTTCTTTTGTGCTGTAAACCATTTATCATTTCTGTGTTGCCCTCTTCTTCTCCTGATCCCCTAAGCACATGCTTATTTCGTTTAATGGCTAATCCAGCACTGCTATGTTATATATATATATATATATATATATATATATATATATATAAATCAGTGTCTCCATCTTAGTTGCTCGCATTTATGTCTTTGATACCATTCTCAGAGTTCGCTCTGGCGCTTTATCATTAGGTTCTTCATCTATTTCTCAACTTCTCCCACCTACCCCTTTTAATGTGGGGTACCCATATTTCTCCTCCATAGCAAGAAGTGTATGCTTGTCCCTCTATCATAGGGCCATCTCCCCATCTCAAACACTCTTTTTCCTTAGTCCCCAGTTCTTTTTCTGTCTTGGAAGCTGCTTGGTGGCATCACTAGTGCCAAGAGCATGAAAAAAAGCATCCAGGTATGCATAATAAAGTGTTCAATTAATAACTTGTAATGTCTCTCTTCCTCCCTCCACCCTCTCTCTCTTTCTCTCTCTCTCCCTCTCTCAATCTGTTTGTGTTTCTTTTTGCACATGCATGTGCATATGTTTGTCTCCAATGCCAAAATGTCCTGTTGCCCAAAACATTTTGAATGTCCAGTCAGTCATGCCAAGTTGTCAGCGCCCAAACAGCAGTGCCCAATAGTCTCATTCTGCTTTCTAGTACATTTTTTGCATGGATTTTTAAAAAAATCTTTTAAATTTTCAATTTTTTGTCACTATACAGGGTATAGCTTTAGTGAGTAGGGAATCAAAACCAGAGGTTATATGGTACTTCTCTGCAGAAGACTTACCTGAAGATTTGGCAGAACGGTAAGTTCATATTTTCAATTAGTTTTTATAATTTAATTGGACAATAGACATTAAATGATAATGATGATGATAAATAAAATAAAATTAATTTTTGCTTCTTTATGCAGGTTTTCAATATTATTTCAAGCTCGTGGAAAATGGACCCTGGATGAAATTACACCTTATCTTACGTAAGTCAACTGTGTGCCATCCTCTGCCCCTTGATTGAAAAATATTATTTCTTATTTTATCAAATGGAAAAAAACTATGATGTCTTTGACCGGTTACTTTTCAAATCTTAATGCTCTTCATTTTATTGCTGAGGGACAATATGGCCTTATTTATTTTCATAGTGGAGCAGTTATGGACAAACTACAGACCTTCTGAGTTGCATGTGTAACGAAAAATTATTTTGAATTACTGGCACTTGTGCCGGTGGCACGTGAAAAAACATTTGAGCAAGGTCGTTACCAGTGCTGCTGGACTGGCTCCTGTGCAGGTGGCACGTAAAATACACCATTTTGAGCGTGGCTGTTGCCAGTACCTCCTGACTGGCCTTCGCGCCGGTGGCATGTAAAAGCACCCACTACACTCTTGGAGTGGTTGGCATTAGGAAGGGCATCCAGCTGTAGAAACTCTGCCAAACCAGATTGGAGCCTGGTGTAGCCATCTGGTTCACTAGTCCTCAGTCAAATCGTCCAACCCATGCAAGCATGGAAGGCGGACGTTAAACGATGATGATGATGATTAGTGGCACCAGTGCCACTTAGAAGCACCCAGCTCACTGTGTAAAGTGGTTGACCTTAGGAAGGGCATCCAGCTGTAGAAACCAAACTAAATCAGACTGGAAACTAGTGCAGCTTGCCGGCTCTGGTTAAACCATCCAACCCATGCCAGCATGGAAAACAGACGATAAATGATGATGATGATCCATGTTTCATGCAGCCTGCTTCTTGAAAAAAAAAAAATGGTTGCCTCTACATGTAGTAGGGCAATCTGATCTTTGCTCTTCAAACCCCTAATGGTTATAGACTCATCAGTTACCAGTTATCTGGCTGTCACCTTGTGTGTAGGACAAACATATACACACACATATACATATTTATATATATATATATATATATACGACGGGCTTCTTTCAGTTTCCATCTACCAAATCCACTCACAAGGCTTCGGTCGGCCCGAGGCTATAGTAGAAGACACTTGCCCAAGGTGCCACGCAGTGGAACTGAACCTGATACCATGTGGTTGGGAAGCAAGCCTCTCACCACACAGCCACTCCTGCACCCATTTTTCTTTGTTTTTACTTATTTTTCTGCTACGTTGTTTGTTTTTTTCTTCTGTTTTAGGGACCTGGAGACTGGGAAACTAGATGTAAGCAGTATGTTACTGAAATATGCACGTGCTTCAACGCAAAATGCACAGAAGATTTATACATCACGAAAACCAGTTTTATGAAAGTTGAAGACCAAAGCAGAATGGCATCAACGTTTGATTGAATCTTTTAGAAAATGCTGTCCCGAACCCAAAAGATGACACAACATTATTGTATGCAGACATACATACTTATATGCATACAATCCTTTAACCCTTTAGCATTCAGATTACTTTATGGATCTTTTTTAAAACGGGGACCACATTTTTCATTAACGAAACACTTTGAAACTTGGAACACTGGTAGAATGTGTCATATAAAACATCTTTTTCTCTTAGTCTTCTTAAAAAAAAAAAGAAATCCATAAATTATTCCATGTTAAAGTTGTCGTATTTCTGTAATTTCAACCAATCACTGACGTCCATTCAGCCGATATACATTAAGTGCCGACTACATAAACAAACAATTCTGAAACAATTAACCCTAACCCAAATAAAACGAAGGTATGGAGATTAAATACGCTTTACATCGCTTAATCAGCCAAAGGAGTAAATGTAAACAACTGAATACTTGTCAGTGATTGGTTGAAATTATCGAAATAAGACAATTTTTTTACATGAAATAAATTTGAATACAAAAATATTTTTCTGTTCTATAACACAAAATAGATAAGTATACGAAGTTTGAAAGTCTTTCGGTACCAAAAACACTACGTAAAACATTAATGAAAAATGTGGCCCCCGTTTTAAAATAGATCCTACTTTATTTACATGTTTTTCTTTAATTAATCATGCATTATCTCATAGCTCTGAGATGGTGATGGTCATCGTCGTCATCATCGTTTAACATCCTCCTTCCATGCTGGTATGGGTTGGATGGTTTGACAGGAGCTGCCAAGGCAGGATCCTGCACCAGACTTGTATGTCTGTTTTGGCATGATTTTTACAGCTGGATGCCCTTCCTGACACCAACCACCCAGCAGTGTGGACAGAGTGCTTTTTACATGGCAACCACCCACCTGCTGGGTGGGTGGGTGGTTGGTGTTAGGAAGGGCATCCAGCTGTGATTGTTTATTTTCAAAATGACATTGTAGGGTAGGTATGAGAGGCTGGATCTGACCACTTTGAACATTAAACAAATGGAATCTTTGGGCTGGTTTAAATGCTAAGGGGTGAATAATAGAGGATCGAGACAAAAATGATTTTAAGTCCATTTAACTTTTTGTTTTAGAATTTTATTCACTTTCCATTCTTTAAAAATATTTCATTTGAAAATCACAGTACAAAATATCCATTAGAATAATAATAACAGGAATAAAAAATTTCCTATTAAAAAACAAAACAATGAAACGGTTATGGTGTGTAACAGTCATTCTTTTCTTTTTGTTGAAGAATTAACAATAAATGTGAAGGCAATTGGATTACCTTTAAGCAAGAGTGGGAAAGAACCTGCACATTTAATTTCCTCTTGTTCCATACTGCACAGCACTGTACAATAATTTCTTTTGACTTGGTGTGAGGCCAGTTTTTTTTTATACTGTGAAGCTATGTGGCTCAGTGGTGTGTGGTGGCAGGGTTTGCACACATGATCATATGATCGTGGTTTCAATTCCCCGGACTGGACCGTGTGTTGTGTTCTTGAACAAAACATTTTATTTCATGTTGTTCCAGTTTCATTCAGCTGTAAGTGAATTCCAACAATAGCCGGGAAGTTTACCCTGTGACCGACCAGCATCTCATATCATTCTTTGGGAATGTTGCAATGTCAGTTACATGCTATGGAAACTGGATTAAGCGCTAGCCTCACGAGTCCTGGGGCCCATGACAAACCTAAGTACACAGAAGGGCATATTTCTTTCATTTGAATTTTACAAACTCCAGGGATATCAGACGCAAAATCATTTCCAGAAATATTTTCATTCAAAACCTGGACTTGACCAGAACAGCTCAAACTAAACAAGACTAGCACTTTACTGTTTTGCCATCGTACACTTTACTGCAATGATTAATACAACTTCAGTATATTACTGGTATTTATTTTTTCCTAACTCTGAAATAATTTGGAAGTAGAAACAGGAAGCACCAAACTAGACATTGTCAGGAACCTTAGTTCAATATTAAAATTTTTTTTTTATCAGATTTTCCCATCTTTTCTGTCACTTTTGTAGAAGAAAGTTATTTTTACCTTTAATGATAGCAAAGATTCTTCTCTTCTAGATTAAACAACTGATCTGATGTTTATATATTACATCGGAAAGGTAAAGTTATACTAGGGAGATGGGTTCAATTCCAATTGTATTTTATATTCAATACTTGACAGGATGTTTATTTCTAAATTTTAGAAATTCTGAGTCTGAGAATTAATGTCTTTTCCATTGATAAAATTTTTTAAAACGAAAACATTAGCAATTAATTAATGAACACTGGATTTAGAAATAGCGTTGTTAAACTATTTTAATTAGAAAAGACAAAACTGGCAGCAATTAGTATTTAACTTTGAAATTAATTTCAAGATTGTAGCATTAAACTCTGCCAGATCAGATTGGAGCCTGGTGAAGCCATCTGGTTCACCAGTCCCCAGTCAAATCGTCCAACCCATGCTAGCATGGAAAGTGGACGCTAAACGATGATGATGATGGCATTGTAAGAAAGAGATACAACCTAAGGATGGGAATGAAATTTGCTTGTGGGATCCAAACCTGTTACACTGCTTCATAGATATTCTAGTGGATTCCCAAGCTTATAGAACCGAGATAGTTATAGATACCAAACCAATGAGGGGAGCCTGCATATGGTGACTTGACCTGCTAAAAATAGTTCACAAAAAGTTTCAAATCACACTGTACAATCTTAAAAAAGGAAGGACACATTATTAATGTGGTCAAGGGATAGAATGTATTTGATCATAGATCTACCCAGTTTGGGCTCACCTGGGACTAAATAACAGGTATAGGCACAAAATTTATTTAAAAAAAAAAAAAAAAAGCCCGATCATATGACTTGTACTTCTATCTCTGTGTAGTGCAAACCTCAAATTTAGCTTATTTATTGCACTTAATTTTTTTAACAAGTTTTTTTTATTTTATTGCTGCACACCAACACACTTTTGTATGCATATACACGTTCATCATAAAAATGTACCTAAAGTATCAATATAAAGAAAGGTTGTTGGGGAAAACGAATAACGAAACTCAATATTGACACAGTTAAATCTGAGATGAAACTCCCAGCTGCATCGTTGTCTTGAAATTTGTAAATAATTCTTATAAGGAATGTAAAAGAACCTTCTTTTTTTTTTAACTTTTTTTCTTTTTTGTAGTTTAGAAATTGTTCATTTCACAGTATTGCATTTTACCATTTCGATGCCAGTCAAATTTCCAAACAGCATTGTTTTCATGTTCTGTGACATACAAAGTTTTGGAACGTGGCTCGAAATGAATGTTGCTTGGTTTTACAAAAGGACATTTGATTCTTTGGATAGGATTTCCACCTTTTGAGTTGAATACTTCTATGTGACCACTGCCCCAGTTGGCTACAAGCAGGTTGTTGTCGTCATCAAAGTCCATGCCGTCTGCACCACCCTCGTGATCACCTATTTATAGAGGAAGGAAAGATGATTCAGATTTACAAGATTGACCAAAAGTCACCTGACAGTAATTCAAAATTCCATAAATACTTAATATCCAAATTTATTTATTCATTTGGGAAAATGGTGTCGCTCAAGAAGGACTCCTGTTTGAACAATTTTCATGATGTTTCATATTTAGATGCTTTTATTATTGTGGAGGCACAATGGCCCAGTGGTTAGGGCAGCGGACTCGCAGTTTCGATTCCCAGACCAGGCGTTGTGAGTGTTTATTGAGCGAAAACACCTGAGGCTCCGGCAGGGGATGGTGGCGAACCCTGCTGTACTCTTCTACCACGACTTTCTCTCACTCTTACTTCCTGTTTCTGTTGTGCCTGTAATTCAAAGAAGCCAGTCGTATACTCTCTCTCTTTTACTCGTTTCAGTCATTTGACTGCGGCCATGCTGGAGCACCGCCTTTAGTCAAGCAAATCGACCCCAGGACTTATTCTTTGTAAGCCTAGTACTTACTCTATCGGTCTCTTTTGCCGAACCGCTAAGTTACAGGGATGCAAACACCAGTATCGGTTGTCAAGCGATGTTGGGGGGACAAACACAAACACACACACATATATATATATATACGACGGGCTTCTTTCAGTTTCCGTCTACCAAATCCACTCACAAGGCTTTGGTCGGCCCGAGGCTATAGTAAAAGACACTTGCCCAAGGTGCCACACAGTGGGACTGAACCCAGAACCATGTGGTTGGTAAGCAAGCTACGTACCACACAGCCACTCCTGCACCTTGTTTACCTTTGTAAAGAGTTACGTCAATCCTTTTTAAAATAACAACAATAATAGTAATAATAAACAACCATACAAGAATAAAGAGTGGAAACTTTACCTGGTATAGTAGCCCAGACTTTCTTATTTGAAACACATCCTGGAGCTTCAATGTCATAACTCCAGAGAAGTTTCGTCGGAGTTTCTGCTACAATCAACTTCTGAGGTCGTCCATCGTTCAGATGTAAGACTGCAATTCCATTGGGAAACTTTAGACCTGTGTCAATTTTAATCATTTCTCCATCTGTGTAGCAGTAGACACTGCCAAATGGTTCCTGCAAAATAGGTGGAAACATTGAGCATATAACAAATGTACTGGAGTATTGACATATTACTTAAAATACCAGAATGCGTCTGGTATTCTTGCTGGTTGCTGCTGTGACGTTTTTCGTCTCCCTTCGATATTGTTTTCAACAAAGCTCGTCAATAGGAGATGTTATCTCAGGACAAACACCACAGTAACTGGCCTATCAATGGTATATATACATTAAGTATGGCACAGAGACGATTATTTTAATTTAATACTGCATATACCAGATTTCTATTCAGCACATTGACTATTTAAGGTGTTCCTGTTGTGACTATCCCATCTGATTTTCAAACACGGTGTATCTAGAACTACATAAGTTTACATAGCATTCATTTTTAATTTTAACCCTTCACTTACCAACCTGGCTGAAACCAGCTCTGGCTCTGAGTACAAATGTCTTGTTTCCATAAGTTTTAAATTAAAATCTTCCACCAAACATTAGTCACAATTCATGTTCCTAACACTAGCTTAATGGTAACGAAGTTATTTTACTAAATTCTTTGTTATATTTAAAATTAATTGAAAGAAACACAGAGCATCTCAAAATAAATACAGTAACGAAAGGGTTAAGCTAGTTGAAGAAGATTTGAATGCTATTTCTAGCAGGTCGAGTGGTACATATAACGGAAAGATTACTTACCTCCGTTGATCGCCTGTATGGTGCTGGTGCAATATCTCCTGCTGGAGCTGTAATCCAAAGATTTCCTTGATAATCAAAGGCACAGTCATTGCAGCCTTGCATACATTGACCGGTCGAATCAATTGTTGCAACCTAAATATGGAATGGTAAAACATAAAATAAGCACTATTCTATATTTTTGAGATGAAGAATTATGTACGTTCTTTACATATATGTGTCCTCACCTTGTTTGTTGTTACAACAATGTTTCGGCTGATGTATTCTCCAGCCTTCATCAGGTGTCCTGGTGGAATTTCGAACCTGACCCTTTATTTGACTAAAGGGGTACTCTGTTCTCATTCCTAAATTTTTATTTTTTTTTTGCTGATGTTAATAAAAGAGGCAGCACATATACTTGGGCACAATGACCTCCTAAACAGACTTAGTGCAATTATGAATGTAATATGGAAACTAGTATTAAGAAAAGATAAAATATTATGTTTATAAGCCCCAAAATTCACTCTATAATTGCCTATGGGCATATAGCGTAGTGAATAAGAGCGTGGGCTGCTAACCCTTGGATTCCGAGTTCAATCTCAGGCAGGGACTTCGGAAATAACATCATCATCATCGTTTAACGTCCGCTTTCCATGCTAGCATGGGTTGGAAGATTTGACTGAGGACTGGTGAAACCGGATGGAAACACCAGGCTCCAATCTAATTTGGCAGAGTTTCTACAGCTGGATGCCCTTCCTAACGCCAACCACTCAGAGAGTGTAGTGGGTGCTTTTACGTGTCACCCGCACGAGGGCCAGTCAGGCGGTACTGGCAACGGCCACGCTCAAAATGGTGTCTTTTATGTGCCACCCGCACAAGAGCCAGTCCAGGGGCACTGGCAACGATCTCGCTCGAAAATCCTATGAAGGCCGGTCAGGCAGGACTGGCAACGGCCACGCTCCAAATGGTGCATCCCATGTGCCACCCGCACAAGAGCCAATCCAGGGGCACTGGCAACGATCTCACTTGGCTTGCCGGGTCTTCTCACGCACAGCACATTTCCAAAGGTCTCGGTCAGTAGTCATCGCCTCGGTGAGGCCCAATGTTCGAAGGTCTTGCCTCACCACCTCAGCCCAGGTCTTCCTGGGCCTACCTCTTCCACGGGTTCCCTCAACTGTTAGGGTGTGGCACTTTTTCACGCAGCTATCCTCATCCATTTTCACCACATGTCCATACCAGCGCAATCGTCTCTCTTGCACACCACAACTGATGCTTCTTATGTTCAGCTTTTCTCTCAAGATACTTACACTCTGACGGGTATGCACACTGACATTACACATCCAGCGGAGCATACTGGCTTCATTCCGTGCGAGCTTACGCATGTCCTGTGTATGCTTGTTTTTGTGTTTGCGCTTGTCCTCCCCTACCCTTTTGATAACCTGTGTTGGTTTGTTTATGTCCCTGTAGCTTAGTGGTTCAGCACTATAGAATACCTTAGGAATGAGAATGTATAAAATAAGCAGTTTACAAAAGTGACCCTTTCTTCGGACAGCATTCTCCCAGGGATGCAAATTATGTTTAATCAATAAACCAGCATCCTTCATTTGCCAATAATAGTCATTAAAACAACAATATAAAGAATAATATCAAATTGTTTGAGAAAGTTCAGGGAGCTTTTACTTCTGTTGGTAACCAAAGGTCTCTCTCTCTGTCTTCTAGTAAAAGGAAGATTGTATGATGCATGTGTAGAAACTGCGATGCAACATGAGAGTGAGACGTCGTTAAACGATGATGATGATGATGAATGGGAAGGTGTTTAGGATTTAAACTGGTGGAAGGTTTTAATTCAGATCATTTTAAAACATGGCGTCTGTGTGATAGAAGCAGGTGTGAATTCCAGCTAGTTGGTATGTATAAGATTAAGATAGCATTGGGCTCAAAATCCAATTCTAATCTGATACCAGCTATGTGATGACATACAAGCACTACTTATAGCAGACAGCACTCAAAACCTTTATTTGGTCGCCTGACCTATTAGAAATAAAGCTTATACCACACCGAAGGTATGGTCGTGTAAAGAAGCTTGCTTTGCAACTGTGTGGTTTCTGGTTCAGTTCCACTGTACACCACCTTGGGAAGTAGAACGTATAATAATTCTAGTGAAATACATTCACTGATTTCAAATTTAGAAATAATACATTTCCTGTCGGCTTTGTAAACATAAGGACACAGGAAATGTCTCCCCCTTGTAAACATAAGGACACTGGAAATGTGTGAAGGCCAACAGGAAGCAGTGCAGCTTCTTAGGTCCAAAACAACAGTAGTATTATTCCCTTCATGGGACTGTCAACATTAAGTTGACAACATACAGCTACTTCATTGTATCACTACTGCATAAATCTCTCTGAGAGATTTAGAAATGTATTATTTCTATTTTTTAAATCATTAAATGTATTTCACTAGAATTATTATATATTTACAAGAGCTTGACAGGCCATTGCTACTCCAGACTGATGATGAGCAAATACTCAGAAACATGTCTCCGGATGCAGGGTTAGCTAAGTGGAGGTGCTTGTCTCCCCCTTGTAAGTATAAGGACACAGGAAATATGTCAAGGCCGACAGGAAGCAGTGCAGCTTCCTAGGTCCAAAACAACAGTAGTATTATTCCCTTCATGGGACTGACAACATTAAGTTGACAGCATACAACTACTTCATTGTATCACTACTGCATAAATCTCTCTGGGAGATTTAGAAATGTATTATTTCTAAAAATGGAGTAAATTCGTTTGACTAAAATTCTTCACGGCAGTGCCCCAGCATGGCCGCAGTCTCATGTCTGAAGCCAAAGCAATAAAGGAATCGGATGGCCAGGAGGTTGATGAATGACATAATATTACTTTGACAGTATTTCAAACTGGCATTCCATCATTTATGATCAAAAGGATCCCAGTTGGTCTGACCAACTGAAATTAACATGCAAGTGGCCGAGTACTCCACAGACACGTATACCCTTAACTGTAGTTCTTAGGGTGTGGCCCTTTGAAATACTCATTTTGATCAGCTGAGTGGATGGGAGCAATGTGAAATAAAGTGTCTTGCTCAAGGATACAATGTGATATCGGGAATCGAACTCGCGACCTTATGATCATGAAGTGAATACTCTAACCACTAAGACATGCACATTCACACCTCCCCCTGGATGGAATGCCAGTCCATCACAGGTTTACTTACTCACGACTAGGTGGACTGGAGTAATGTGAAATGCAGTGTTTTGCTCATGAATACAACACACTGCCCAATTCAGAAACTGAAACCGCGACCTTATAATTCTAAATGCAACATCTTAACCACTAGGCTACATGCCTTCTTAGGAGTTGTTCACTTGACTATTGTGTCAATACTAGCTGCTTTGAAGGCAACGAGCTGGCAGAAATGTGAGCACGCCAGGCGAAATGCTTAGCGGTATTTCGTCTGTCTTTACGTTCTGAGTTCAAATTCTGCCGAGGTCGACTTTACCTTTCATCCTTTCGGGGTCGATAAATTAAGTACCAGTTATGCACTGGGGTCGATGTAATCGACTTAATCCCTTTGTCTGTCCTTGTTTAGCCCCTTGTGGGCACTAAAGAAATAGGAAACATTCTCGGGTCAATCTAATCGACTGGGCCCCCTCCTCCAAAATTTTGGGCCTTGTGTCTAGAGTAGAAAAGAATATTGTTACTTCTACCGAAGGCGGCGAACTTACAAAAACATTAGAATGCCAGGCAAAATGCTTAGCGGTATTTCGTCTGTCTTTATGTTCCGAGTTCAAATTCCGCCAAGGTCGACTTTGCCTTTCATCCTTTTGGGGGATCGATAAATTAAGTACCTGTTGTGTACTGGGGTCGATCTAATCGAGTGCTCCCCCCTCCCCCATAAATTTTCGGCCTTGTGTCAAGAGTAGAAAAGAATATTAACTGCTTTGAGATATTTTGAAGTAGCAACAAGCTCACCTCCTGCTAAATCTTTTACCTAATCACCGCCTCAGTTCTGACTGCCACCTAACAAGCTCCGCCCACAATATCCTGATAAAAAACCACTAATCAGCTCTTCCAATTACAAAAGTCAAAGAATAGTTGTCTGATATTTGTTTTTCCTGGTCTGTTATAATAACAACCTAACGTGTCTCCTTTTTTGAACTTAATGTAATCTCACACAAATAACACCTCAGCACATTCTTTTATGAACATTTAACACACCTGACCCAATTCATAAATAATATAAAGCTTCCTGCTAAGAATCGCTCAAATACTTTTAAAAACATATGACAACAAAACCAAGCATATATTTTCAAAATAAGCAATTGTCACAACCGTGGCTGTTACACATGATTTATATAATTGGAAACAGCAGGATTGTCACCACCTGCTGTATGCGTTTCTAGCTAACATTATCAGTCACACTGCAAAACAAGAGTCTTCATGAACTTAACTCTAGATAAACAATGTATTTTACTCATAAAGTCCTGTGGCAGTCTTGTAACACAGGTTTGTTGTTATCCATTCATTGTTGCAAATTGCTGACAGACAGATGGAAGATTAACCATTTAGCATTCAGATTATTCAAGCAAATGTAACATTTATTCATATTGTTTCCAATGAATCATGCATTACGTTGTAACTTCAAGATTTCAAAGGTATGATTGCTAATTTTCAAAATGACATTTTAGAGTTGGTGTGAGAGTCCAGATCTGACTAGGTTTAACATAAGACAGGTAGAATAATATTTGGGCTGGATTTGGCCTGCTTAAATGCTAAAGGATTAACATTCCTTTTATCTTTCTAGCAGAAGTTTTCCATTTAAATAATTGAAAAATCAATAATAAATCTCTCCACATTTCGGTGGCAAATATACTTCACGATGTGCTACTAGTGTTTTACATCTCGCTCAGAGATTTATTATCGCTTGTTTCCACTTTTTCGAGATCAGCGATGATTTGTCACTGGAAAAAGCATATAGTATTTTGCGTTTGGAATCAGTTCTCATCCCTAGTTGATGGCAGGTTACTTATTACTTTATTGCCCGCAAGGGGCTAAACATAGAGGGGACAAACAAGGACAGACAAAGACATTAAGTTGATTACACCGACCCCAGTGCGTAACTGGTACTTAATTTATCAACCCCGAAAAGGATGAAAGGCAAAGTTGACCTCCTGCGGAATTTGAACTCAGAATGTAATGGCAGACGAAATAGCACTAAGCATTTCGCCCGGCGTGCTAACGATTCTGCCAGCTCGCTGCAGGTTACTACCCAGAAACCCAGGCCTGTGTATCACGTAAAGCTGGAGATGGGAACAATGATTTCCCTTCGCAAATACTAATCGGACACAGACAGTGTGTCGTTAGCCAGCTGGAGGAGATGTCTTCCTGGGGCTATAAACAACAGTAGCATCGTCCCCTATGGGACCACCACATTTAGATGCCAAATATGCTTCATCATTGAAAAATGTTATTTTAAAAGCACTGAGATGATGTGACCTCTCCACATAACTACTGACATCTCTCTCTCTTGGTCTGTCGATGCCTTTAAATGACACATCGGGCTGTCAGTGATCACCAGTTACCTCTGTCACTGTCATACTGGTATACTGCAAGTAATTTTTTAACAGCCTGTGATGGTTTGGCTTGTTTTCAATATTTTATTATTAACAATTACTGTACTCAGCAGACATACTTCCATCCAAGTTCCTAAGTCTACAACACTTCATCTCCCATTCATAATATGGCTGCATTATATGCAGAACAATTTTTGCATACAATTAATAATAAAAGAAGTGCGTTTTAAGCACAGACAAATATGGCAATTATTATTCTTTCTAATTTTGGTATGTGACCAGTGCTGGATTAACCAATACGCAAAAGAAGCACATGCTCAGGCCATCAGGGGAAGGAGAGAGGCAACACAGAAATGGTAAATGGTTTACAACACAAAAGAAATCACTTGCTAGAATAATATTCAAGATGCTTTATCTCTAATATGGATAAAAGCAGATGTGTTATGGAAGATTAATTTTGAGGATCTGATCAAAGACTTTGCAATTAAAAAAAGTAGGAGAAAACTTTTCAAATATAAGCAATGTGGAAGTATACACAAATAAATATTATTTTCCATGTTACTGTTAGTTTTGTTCCATTTTGAAAAATAGAAATTTATTTTATGGTTTATTAATTGTTGTAGCCTATGCCAGTGGTGTATAACCTTGCCCACTTATGAGTACTCTTCATTCATTGTGCCATCGTGAATAGTAAGACAAGCAAGACAAAAAAATGTGATTGATAGCGTGAATGATCTTTACTACTTGGGAGCCTGGAAAAAAGATCAAAGCTTGTTAAAATGAAGGAAAATCATTGAATTTACCTGTTTATATGTTCCATTGAGTTTCACCTGAAGCAAACCAAGTCTCATGTCGGCCACAAAGAGGTTATCAAGGCGATCAAACTGACACCCAGCAGGGATTCCACCATAACCGTTGATTTCAGGTTCACACAGAATGGCATTCTGTCAAAATAAATGGTATATGATTAGAAACGGAATCAGGACACATTATTTATTTGCTTCTCGATGCTCCAGGAAGTCTATCTCTTATGTATACCAATTGTTACCTGAAGGTATCAATTGGTATACATAAGTAGGTATATCAATACCTACTTGTTTCAGTCATTGGACTGTGGCCATGCTGGGGCATCACACTGAAGTGTTTTAGTTGAACAAGTCAACCCCAGTACTCATAGTTTTTATAAATCTGGTACTTATTTTATTAGTCTTTTTTTTGCCAAACGGCTAAGTTACAGAGGTGTAAACAAACCAACACTGGCTGTCAAGTGGTAGGGGAGCAGTGAGAAACGGTGACAGACAGGCAAGCAGACACACATATATGTATACACACATATATATATGTACATATATGTAGGTAAATATATATGTGTGTGTGTATATGTATGTGTGTGTGTGTATACACTTTTTACCTACACTATTCACTTGTAAGGCATTGGTTGGACCAGGGCTACAGTGAAAGACACTTACCCAAAGTGCTGGGCAATGGGGCTGAATCTGAAACCACATGGTTGCAAAGCGAGTTTCTGAACCACACAGCCGTACCTATAACTACATGATCACATTTTTAAAAATTCAATCACATTCACACTTCCATGTATGTCACTTAACATTTTGTATCGAGTAGACAATCCTTAATGCAGTCCTTTTCATATTTTGAAAACCCTTAATAATTCATTAAGCTAGTGTTACTAACATAATACTTTACACAAAAGACTAACATACACTGCTTTCTCTACCTAGTTTCACATGAGTACCATGGGAAAGTACAGTTCGTTCTCATAAATAGTAAAAACCTTTGTATCATTAGCAAGTATCGTCGATACTCTCAGGTCAATAAAATAAAGTACTGGAATTCATCATCATCATCATCATCGTTTAACGTCCGCTTTCCATGCTAGCATGGGTTGGACGATTTGACTGAGGATGGTAACAATTAATACCCTGACTTTGTACCTAAATTAGGAACAATTATTATTGGAAAATTATGTACAAATGTACTCTAATTGGGATCAATGTCCTTGATAATGAGATGCAATTACTTTCCTTAGATAATGGGGAATTTCAAACAATCCTAGTAGTTCCTAGTAGAGTAGATATCCGTATTAATTCTTTAGCATTTAAGCTAGTCATATCCAGCCCAAATATTTTATCTGTTTTATGCTCAAACCAGCTAGATCTGATCTCTCACACCTACTCTGATAATGTTATTGAACTCTCAACCCGAGTCTCATATCGGCTAAAAAGAGGTTATCAAGGCGACCAAACTGACATCCGGCAGGGATTCCACCATAACTATTGATCTCGGGTTCACGTAGAATGTATAATTAATTCAAAACAATGGCAGTAAATAAGCTCTACATTTGACAGAAAAATCTGTATGTTAAAGGGTTAATGCAGCTCTTATAATTATGCTGATCCTTGTAAGGAAAACTATCAAGCTTGTTGGTAACAGTAGCTAAGATACCTATAACTACTAGGAGTGCTTTTACAAAAACCCTCCACAGTCTTCGCAGTTACCTCGCTAAGTACTGGTATTTCCTTATTTTTTCCCCCCTGTCCTTTAACTGCCACATTCATATCAGCAAGCATAGCCACATCTATGATGATGCACTCTTTAGATACTTTGTCGTCGTCGTCATTTAACATCTGCTTTCCATGCTAGCATGGGTTGGACGATTTGACTGAGGACTGGTGGACCAGGAGGCGACACCAGGCTCCAATTTGATTTGGCAGAGTTTCTACAGCTGGATGCCCTTCCTAACACCAACCACTCCGAGAGTGTAGTGGGTGCTTTTACGTGCCACCGGCACAAGGGCCAGTCAGGCGGTACTGGCGACGGCCACGCTCAAAATGGTGCATTTTACGTGTCACTTGCACAGGAGCCAGTCCAGCAGCACTGGCAACGATCTCGCTCGAATGTCATATTGGCAACAGCCATGCTTGAAATGGTGTATTTTACGTGTCACCTGCACAAGAGCCAGTCCATCGGCACTGGCAACAATCTCACTCGAATATCTTTTCACGTGCCAGGGAGGCGACGTTTGTCCAAGATGATAATGTCCAGTCATCTTTCCTGAATCTCAAACTCAGTTTGTACAGTGAAGTCCCACAAGAATTCAGACTGATTATTCTATCAAACTCTCTGTTTGATGTTAGTACCATTCTCTGCTTACTTCAAAAATCTCCTGACACGTTATTAGTAATTTTCCCCCACCAAGCTGAGCTTAGTTATATACGCTTTTGTTTTCCCCATTTAGTTCTTAGTCTAACCGTTACAGTTTAAACAATACTGGTACAATACCTTGAACAATAGATACTAGCTGTCGGATGTCATAAAAAAGTATATCTACCAACAGCTTTGATGTCGTTCAGAAACCCTGGCAACTGACAATATACTCATCAAAGTCACCTGTTCAGATAACATCTGGTACAGGTTTTCAGAATTCAATAATTGCACAATGAGCAGCAGATGCATGTAAGTAAATATTAATAGATGTAGCTAAAAATACATCCATCAAAGCAATGTGATAAAGAAATACAACTCCAGTAACACACCGGATATTGCTAACCTCATCAAAACTTCTCAAACGCAATAGATGAAAACAAGGAGTGACTGATTCAGTATTGACTCAGACATTGATTTATCAATTTATGGTAGCACTGACTTCGACTCCCTCTTGGACTCTGACTCCTGTGTTTCAAATTAATCCAATATTTCTGACATCGATTGAAAGCTCAAAACAAGGATGGTTAAGGGAAATCATCAGGATGCTTTGTGTCATCCAAACCTGTTGAAGTTTGACTTTAAAGAACATAACTGTGTCTCTGAGGCATTTTTCTTACTTGTGAAGTGTCTTTGTTGCTCCCAAGGCCTAAGGAAGAGCCCTCCATGAGCGCTAGCTTATAAGCCACCCTATCGGGCGGATTTTAAGCTCGTTAATAATAATTGGATATTTTAAAAACAAACTTGGTTAGATATAAACCTTCTTTTCAGAATTCTAACATTGTTTTTTTTTATATAAAATTTAAGCGAATGAAATATGAAAGATTATACGAAATGAAATACAAAATTATATTATAAAAGATTGAAGAGTTGATCCCTACAAAATTTAATAAAGAAACATTGTATCTATAGAACAAGGGTTAAATAAAAATAAAAAAATTTACTAACAGGTGTGAATATGGTTGTGTTGTTAAGAAGCTTGTTTTGCGACCATGTAGCTTTGAGTTCAATCCCACAGTACGGCACTTTGGGCAAGTGTCTATTACTACATCCTGGGCTGACCAATACCTTGTGAGTGAATCTGGTAGATGGAAACTGGGGGGAAACCTGTCATAAACATGTATGTGTGAGTGTGTGAGACATTGTGTTTGTCTCTTCCCCACCATTTGACAGTTGGTATTGGTCCCTGTAACTCAGCAGTTCAGTGAGAGAGCCTGATAAAATGAATACCAGACTTCAAAAAAAAAAAAACAAGTGCTGGAGTTGGTTTGTTCTGCCAAACCCTTCAAGGCAGTGCCCCAGCATGGCCTCAGTCCAACGACTAAAACAAATAAGAAGAGAAAAAGAAAGAAAGATAGATAACATCTTGTTCATAAGAAAGAGAACTGCTCCTCTCAGCTCCACCATCTCAGAAGTCCTTAAGTAGGAGTCGATAATTTTCAGTGCAGGAAGTCTACTCTGTAAAGTGGTTGGCATTAGGAAGGGCATCCAGCCATAAAATGCCCGCCAAAGCAGACCTTGCCGATGCTGGTGCTACATAAAAAGCACCCAGTCCAGTTTAAAGTGGTTGGCATTAGGAAGGGCATCCAGCCATAAAATGCCCGCCAAAGCAGACCTTGCCGATGCTGGTGCTACATAAAAAGCACCCAGTCCAGTTTAAAGTGGTTGGCATTAGGAAGGGCATCCAGCCATAAAATGCCCGCCAAAGCAGACCTTGCCGATGCTGGTGCTACATAAAAAGCACCCAGTCCAGTTTAAAGTGGTTGGCATTAGGAAGGGCATCCAGCCATAAAATGCATGTCAAAACAGTGGAGCATGGTGCAGTCCTCTGGCTTACCAGCTTCTAACAAATTGTCCAACCCATGACAGCATGGAAAATGAACATTAAATGGTGATGGTAATTATGATGACGATATGATGACGATGATAGCATTTGTTGGTGATTGTGCATTTTTACCAACTTCGACTCAACGGCACTGACCAATGCATAATCAAAATGGAACTCAGAATTAAACAATTGAAAAGAACATAGACAGGTGCAGGCAAGATTGTGTGGTTAAAAAGCTCACTTCGCAACCACAAGGTTTTGGGTTCAGTCCCAATGTGTGACACCTTAGGCAAGTGTCTTTTAATATAGCCTTGGGCTGACCAATGCCTTATGGGTGATTTTGATAGCTGGAAACTATGTGGAAGCCCACCGAGTATGTGTATGGTTGTGTGTGTGCGCGTGCACATGTATGTATGTTTGTTCCCTCTACCACTGCTTTGTAACTGGTGTTGGTTTGTTTATGTCCCTGTAACACTGGTCTGGCAAAAGAAATTGACAGAGTAAATACCAGACTTTAAAAATAGTATCGGCTTGAACTTAAAATGCTCCAAGGTGGTGGTCCAGCTTGGCTGCAGTCCAATGAGTGAAGCAAATAAAAGAAAAGATTTAAAAAACTTAAAACTTCTTAGCAAATTTTTAGAAATATAAAATGGTTAAGTTGGACACAGAACACTCAGATATCAACCGACACCATAGGAGACCACTGAACACAAAACACAACCATACATATACACACATCTTTGAATAACTGGCTGAAACATGTGAAAACCTGTTTTTACTTTTGCTGGATAAAACAGCAAATATTTTATATACTAAGTAATTAAATAGTCAAATCAATGCTAATAAACAAGGCATGAAAAAAAAAAAAAGAGATGACAAATATTTCTGTAGCTATATTTAATCAATATTTCAATGCTTATCATTATTATTATCATTCTGTAGTCTTATTATTATCACGTGCTTTCACTGCACTACCAAGCGCAGCTCTGTGTTCCTTGGGTATGTGCTGTGGTTTGTTGTGATGCTCTTATGGTTACTGCATTGAAAGTGTTTTATGTAGGATGTGTGCGGTGCCTAGTAGTGCTATTTTCTGTATGTTATATATATTTGTAAGTCCTGGTGTTTTTGTTACATATTTGTCTGAATATTTTTTTTATCATACCTAATACGCCCACTATGATAGGAATTGTTTCTGTTTTTAAACTCCACATTCAGGTTACCTCTATTTCCGGGTCTTTGGATTTTGAAAGTCTCTCCATTTCTTTTAGAGAAATTATTATTATTAAGGCGGTGAGCTGGCAGAATCATTAGCATGCTGGACAAAATGCTTAGCAGTATTTCACCTGTCCTGGTCTTCTTAGCCCACTTGTATGTTTCTTCTAACTCATGTTGCAGGTGCACAGCATCTCCAGGGTTTTCTATCACCTGTGGGACTTTTGTATCATCTGCATAACTTGTGATCGTGGCTAAGGGCATATCTGAGAGGACCATTATAGACAGTAGTGGTCCCAAAACAGTGCCTTGCAGAACCCCACTCACTGTTTGCATGTCATTGGCTACTACTGAAGAAAATGAATTAGCTTAAGTTTGTACTCAATATTTTATTTATTGTGTGTGTGTGTGTGTGTTTGTGTGCTCATGCATGCAGTTTGTGTGCTCGTGCATGCATAAATTGAGATTTCTTAAAGCTATAACCACAAAGAGTTATTTGTTATGTTACGCTTACCCCCTACTGGTTGATCTTTTCCATTTCTTTGTTACGTTAAAATGTTTTGTATTTTCTCTTTATCGTCTCCTCTTCTCTCTCTCCCTTCATCCCTTTCGCATGGAAAAGATCAAAATTTAGGATCTCAGATTCACAAACAATATGGACATTGTTCATGATGTGAAAGTGACGCCAACATTAATTTCAGATAATGGAGCTATCTACGTATGGACCAAAAGTAGCCAGAGACATACAGCCTAAAGGAAGCACCCAAAATCTCTCCAGTCTTAATTTCCACAAAGCAAACTGGAAATTGATCCAAAAAGAGATCCTTAGACAGAAATACAAAGAGATACAAATGAGAAAAAAATACCAAAAATGCATGAATATTGCATATATTTCTATAGCAATATTCTTTTCTACTCTAGGTACAAGGCCTGAAATTTTTGGGGAGGGGGCCAGTCGATTAGATTGACACCAGTACACAACTAGTACTTTAATTTATCAACCCTGAAAGGATTTCTATAGCAGTATTATCATGCTAGAATGGACATATTGTGATATATAGAACTAAGAAAGTCAGAACAGATAAACTGAATAAGATTACTCCATAGCATTATATTTCTGATTTGAAATATGAAATCAAAGTTCTAAATGAACAGATATAAATAAAGGAAATAACATTAATACATGGGTGTGTTTGGAAGCTTATAACTGGAGAGGCATGGAAGGATATACATTCAGGAGATAAAAAATGTGAGATAAGGCATGATCAACTGGAAGTAATGTGAATAGATAGGCATTAGGTTTGACAGATTAACATTAGAGTTAATCTGAATACTTGAATTAACCCTTTCATGACCAACCTGGCTGAAACCAGCTCTGGCTCTGAGTACAAATGTCTGGTTTTCATAAGTTTTGAATTAAAATCTTCCACCAAACCTTAGTTATAAATTATGTAACTAACACTAGCTGAATGGTAACTAAGTCATTTTACTAAATTCTTTGTTATATCTAAAATTAATTGAAAGAAACACAAAACATCTCAACATAAATATGGTCACAAAAGGGTTAAAATATATAACAGAGAAACAATTCTTAACCCTTTTGATACCATCCCAGCTGAAACCACCTCTGGTTCTGAGTACAAATGTCTTGTTTCCATTATGTCAGACATAAGAAGCATCAGATGTGGTGTGCAAGAGAGATGACTGTGCTGGTATGGTCATGTGCTGCGTATGGATGAGGAGAGCTGTGTGAAGAAATGTCACACTGTGGAAGAGGTAGACCCAAGAAGACACAGATTGAGGTGGTGAAGCACGACCTTCGAACGTTGAGCCTCACAGAAGCAATGACAAGCAGCTGAGACCTTTGGAGATATGCTGTGCTTGAGAAGACCCGGTAAGCCAGGTGAGACCCTAGTCGTGGTTGATGCCGGTGTCACATAACTGGCCCATTTAAAAGCACCCTTGGGCAATATGCTGTGCTTGTGAAGACCTGTTGAATGGAGTGAAATTGTAGTCGTGGCCGACGCCAGTGCCACCTGATTGGCACCCATGCTGGGTGTAGGTATATATATAGCTGTGTTTGTTGGTTTGTTTTCTTTCCGTAAATGATAAAGTTGTGGGTGAAGATGTTTATGTTAGCGTATGGTGTGTAATGTGTGTGTGCAGGGTGGGGGGTCTGTGTATATGTGGGGATACAATTTGTGTGAAGGGGTATGTGTTGGTGGTGGGAGAGCTGAGGAGGGGACTTTTGGAAAATTCACAAGATCCGATTTTTCCGTCATAACTTGTATATATATTGATTTTTTTTTTTACGGACTCCCACATTTTTGGTTATAGAAGATCAGATTCTGAAAAAAAAAAATTTCAAAAATTGCATTTTCAAAATTTCATTCCGCCCACCCCGCTTCATTTTCCACTTTTTCCAGAATTTTTTTTTTTTTTTTTTTCTAAATACATAGAAAAATACGAAGATTACGATTCTGAAAAAAAATTTGTTTGTAAAATTTCAATTTTTCAAAAAAAAAAAAAAAAAAGAATATATATCCTCAGGTCTTCAAGCAGGCTATCCACATGCTAGAAATAACAGGCAAATCTCACAAAACTACGATAACATAATGAAATTTTGAAAATGCGAATTATGAAAAAAAAATTTCAGAATCGGATCCTCCATAACCAAAAACGTGGGATTCCGTAAAAAAAAAAAGAAAGAAAAAAAATCCATTTTCCCCGAATTTAGGAAGAAAAATCGGATCTTGTGAATTTTCTGAAAGTCCAAAAGCCCCCTCCCCGCCATGTGCGCCGCCCGGAGTTGTAGTTGAAGAGACTTGCCCGATGTGCCACACATTGGGATTGAACCCGAAAATCATGTAGCCGGAAACCAAACTTATTACCACACGACTATGCATTTGGTAATATTTTATTATTCCCATTTTAAGTATCGAATTGGAATCGTCTTAACTGATTACACAAATAAAGGACCCTTTCAAATGAACGAACACACATTTCTGTTTATAAAAAAAATATTTTTGTTAATTGTTACCATACAGGCGTAGGAGTGGCTGTGTGGTTAGCTTGCTTACCAACCACATGGTTCCGGGTTCAGTCCCACTGCGTGGCATCTTGAGCAAGTGTCTTCTACTATAGCCTCGGGCCGACCAAAGCCTTGTGAGTGGATTTGGTAGACGGAAACTGAAAGAAACCCGTCGTATATATGTATATATATATGTGTGTATGTGTGTGTATATGTTTGCGTGTCTGTGTTTGTCCCCCCAACATCGCTTGACAACCGATGCTGGTGTGTTTACGTCCCCCGTAACTTAGCAGTTCGGCAGAAGAGACTGATAGAATAAGTACTAGGCTTACAAAGAATAAGTCCTGAGGACCATTGGCTCGATTAAAGGCGATGCTCCAGCCTGGCCGCAGTCAAATGACTGAAACAAGTAAAAGAGCTGATAAAAGTGCTTTCATTTTCTCTATGAAAATGTCTTCAGTGTTTGCATTAACTCCCCCTGATTTGAAGGCTGGACCTCAATGTTACGGCTATACCGCAAAGGAATGTAACTATTACCACAAGGCATTTAGAGCAGTACTCGACCCGGATATGTACGGTGTGAGGTATAATTCCATACACTTCCTTTGTGTGTGTGTGTGTGTGTGTGTGTGTAAGGAGGGGGAGAAATGGTGAATGTAATAAACTGTGAGCAGCTGGCACTTTTTTCAAACTCATTGCAAACGGGTATTATTACTGCATAAATCGCATAACTAAATCTTGATACAATTTTTTTTTTGCTCCCTTCATAGTTTTAGCTTTGCCCCGTGTATAAAATCGCACCCCAGTATTTTCAGATAAAATCGGTCACAGAATCGGTGCAACGTATACAAGAATAAATACGGCAATTGTTTAGAATTTAGTGCAACAAGAGCTGTGATTGTTGTACGATATCCACAAATTCCGGGAAATACGAGACCGACAACCAGTTTTAAATAACCATGTCTCTTTTATTCAAATGAGTAATTCTTTTGACGAAGGCATAACTAACCTAATTTCTTTTATAACATACAAACGTATCATATGATTCAGCGCCTATTCAAGGAAATGAATAATCATTGAATTATGAATGTTGGAATACGTACTAATATAATTTATACTATATCGATATTGCATACCCTTCGACGTGGAAATACAATAAGCATTTTCTCCCTCGAATTTTTAATCCACCACTTTTTCGATCTCACGATGTACTTTTGTTTCTTTGTCCATATGTGTGTGTGGATAGATAGATAGATAGATGATTAGAGTTAGACAGATAGAATGATAGATAGATACTTATCAATATTAAGAATGGTCTCAGTTCTCAATCACAGAAACTTGAAAAGCATATGAAAAAAATCGACGTGTAGTATAAATTAAGAAAGAGGGCCAAGTGATGGATTACCAGGGATCTTTTGCAACAACTAAACCGTTAAGAAGTATTTGTTTGATTAAAATTAAGACCACAACTCTAATTTAGATTATCAGCTGGACCTAATATATTTTTGCCCGGATGTAAAACGGGACCGCCTTACCGATTCTCTGTTCCCTATAAACCTATGTATGTAAATATATATATATATATATATATATATATATATATATATACCGGAGTAAGCACATGAAATGTGCAACGAAAACTGTCCGATGAACGGGAACGTGAAACTCAGAGTAACAGTGTTTTGTTATATTTCTGCTGCTTTTAAATAAAGTATATATATATATATATATATATATATATATATATAATAATTTCTAAAAGATGATCGATATCGAACGATGAAAATTTTCTTCACTTACTTTATTTGTTTTCAAATTCACACACAATATCTGGCCGGCAGGTTTATCGTTTTTTTCCACTTCGGGAGCCACAACGTAAAAACAACCTGATTTATCAAAGACAGGGCCTTCTGAACCAAGAACATCTGATGCCACTTTGGTAAATAAAGGTTCATCGACTGGTATACTTTCCATGGTATCTCGCACTTGACGACGTCCGTAACATAGAACTTCAACGTTGCAAATATGTTGATACGAATGTCTCTTACTCTGTCTTTCTCACATTGTCACCACTCTTCCTCACTCTCATTTCCATATTCTCTCTCTCTCTCTCTCTCTATCTATCTTTCCCTCTAATTTCTCATTAATTCACATCGCTCCTTACACAGCTTTTTCATTCTCTTTCTGTTCACACACCTTTTTGGGGTTTTTTTTGTTTCATTTCGTTCATTTCATTCTTCTAACTTATTAATTTTTCCTATTTTTTCTGTCATTTCACTACCCCCCCCCCCCCTCTTTCTCTCACTCATTACTCCTCTTTCATTATTATTTAAATATTTCTCATCATTCACCGGCAACATCTCTTACACATCTACAAGAAACAGCAAACTACGTGGAAACTAATGATGGTTTCGTGACAGTAAATAAATAACACGACCAAAAATTATAAGATAACAGGTAGCATACTTGATGCCGTAAAGAACGAAAAAAAAAACTGTTTCGGAATAAACTATTAGTACCTTATGGGGAAAGAAAAGTGACAGAATTGGAATATAAAATATAGAGAAAAAATGAAATTCTGGGGAGAAAAGAGAAAATCTTTGAGAATCTAATATCCGTGTACGAAACAGAATACTTAAAGAAAAAAAAAGAAAAAAGCCCAACACCTGTTTGTTTACCATCAGGTATACTGAAACTCCGCAAATAACAACAAAAACAACAATAATAATAATAATGAATAAATAAAAAAATATATCTTTATATATATGTATATCTTAAGTGTGGAGGTGCAATGGCCCAGTCATAGGATCGCGGTTTCGATTCCTAGACCGGGCGTTGTGAGTGTTTATTGAGCGAAAAGACCTAAAAGCTTCACGAGGCTCCGGCAGGGGTGGGGGTGGAGTGTCTGTGGAGTGCTCAGCCACTTGCACGTTAATTTCACGAGCAGGCTGTTCCGTTGATCGGATCAACTGGAACCCCTCGACGTCGTAAGCGACGGAGTGCCAACAACATATCTTAAGTAATGAAAACGATCATTGCCCGAACGATCGATATTAGTAAGAAAAGACTGAGATAACCCCACCAGAATAAAATTAAAGAAAAATTAACATATGAAAGGGAATCATTATGCTAGCACAACTGATAACACCAGACACATTCGGGTACCGGTTGCATTGATAACAAGCTCGATGAGGCGTCCTTTTGGGGTTAAAAAATGGTAGTTAAGTCGGTTCGTACGGAATAGCTATGATGAAGTGGAGACAAGCATTACTTTACAGAACAGTTACTACTTTCAGTTCTTATAGAAATATTCTAATTACTTTGCTTTCTTGTTTTATCGATCTTCACTATATTCTATATTTCATGAAATTTTCGGGGTTGTCTCACCTTGCTTTTTTTTTAAATTTTGTTCTTTGTTATCACAACTAATCATTTCGTTGAGGGATTCCAAACGATTTTTCACTTCTGGACCCATTTCTTTACCGTTTTACTCTGATGGGCCGTCATAACCATTCGATGTTTAATAACTGGTTTTACAGAGACATTTTGCAAAATTCGAATTTTGCTTTTCATCCATTCATTTTCTTTTCTTTTTTTTATTTTTTTACTTGTGTCAGTCATTTGACTGCGGTCACGCTGGAGCACCGTCTTTTGTCGAACAAATTGACCCCAGGATTTATTCTTTGTAAGCCTAATACTTATTCCATCGGTCTCTTTTTGCCGAACTGCTAGAATACGGGTACGCAAACACACCAACTTCGGTTGTCAAGCGATGGTGGGGAGACAAACACAGACACACAAACATATAAGTATATATATATATATATATATATATATAAGTATATATATATATATAAGTGTGTGTGTGTGTGTGTGTGTACGATGGGCTTCTTTCAGTTTCCGTCAACCAAATCCACTCACAAGGCTTTGGTCGGCCCGAGGCTATAGTAGAAGACACTTGCCCAAGATGCCACGCAGTGGGACTGAACCTGGAATAATGTGGTTGGGAAGCAAGTTTCTTACCACACAACCACTCCTGCACCTTTGTAGGTTTGCAATAGAGAAGATAATAGGAAGATAAATTGTGACTAAGGTTTAGTGGAAGATTTAAATTCAAAACTTAATGGAAACAAGACATTTGAACCACAGAGCCAGAGCCGGTTTCAGCCAGGTTGGTACCAAAAGGGTTAAGAATTGTTTTCCTATTATATATTTTAACCCTTTTGTTACCATATTTCTGTTGAGATGCTTTGTGTTTCTTTCAATTAATTTTAAATATATCAAAGAATTAGTAAAATAACTTAGTTATCATTAAGCTAGTGTTAGGAACATAAATTGTGACTAAGGTTTGGTGGAAGATTTTAATTTAAAATTTATGAAAACCAGACATTTGTACTACAGAGACAGAACCGGTTTCAGCCGGGTTGGTACCAAAAGGGTTAATGGAATAGCAAAGGAAAGTATTGATTGTACTCACTGTGCAAAATTAGTCTCTACTTAGATTAAAATAATCTTCTTTTTCCAGTAGTCATCAGGTCCAGTCAAAGACCACAAGGACCAAGAGAAATTCCACTCTAAATATAATGATTAATGGTACTTATGTGTGCAATGACTTAAATAGCACTTATGTGCTTGAGACGTAAGAGAACTGAGATGATGTAATTGTCATTATCCTCACCATCATTGCTGCCTCAGCCACCATCGCTGCCACCACCACCACCACCAACATTACCACTGCCGCCGCTGCCACCACTACCACCATCATCATCATTTGCCATCCAATTTTCCAAGGTTGCATGAATCAGACCAGATGGAATTTGTTGAGGTAGGTCTTCTTTGACTGGATGCCTTTCCAGTCTGTGACCCTCACCTGTTATGAAAGGAAGTAAAATTTTCCCCATAGCTAGACATGTTTTATATGCAAGACTGGAAACGGACAATCATATATGCATGATGGTGATGCTCAAATGCTGTTTAGACCATCACACCATGTCTAAACAAGGATGCATATAAACACATACACACACACACAAATATTTACATACATAGAGGACTGGCTGTGTGGTAAGAGGTTTGCTTGCCAACCACATAGTTCCAGGTTCAGTCCCACTGCGTGGCACCTTGGGCAAGTGTCTTCTACTATAGCCTCAGGCTGACCAAAGCCTTGTGAGTGGATTTGGTAGACGGAAACTGAAAGAAGCCCGTCGTATATATGTATGTTTGCGTGTCTGTGCTTGTCCCCCCAACATCGCTTGACAACTGATACTGGTGTGTTTACGTCCCCGTAACTTAGCGCTTCGGCAAAAGAGATTAATAGAATAAGTACTAGGCTCACAAAGAATAAGTCCAGAAGGTCCAGAAAAGGCGGGAACGCGTTGATATAGGATGACCACGCATGCACATGAGGGACTTCCTACATGCCTTCCGGAAGACATGTCCCTGCGCATGCGTGGATGAACTTCCCAAAATGGCAACTGGTATTAGGTGTCACTACACTCTATATCAATATAACAAAAGCATTCAATCCTATTGGTTATAATCAATGCCGTCAGCATTAATTTGTATCCGAGTCTATTGTGAGCAACTGAGCCAGTCCATCCTTATGGATGCAAAAGGTTAGGGTTAGGGATGTGGCAGTTCAGACTAAAGGTAGTATAGATGAGCCAGGGGAATCTATCACTGTAAAAAATTGCTAAGGGACAACAAATTGTGAGATGCTCTTTGCGTCTTTGATGCCTGTCCCCTTGACATCTGTTATTTTCGATCTGGTCCGTCCCCTCATTGATGACAAGCCACCACTTTAGGTGGTACTTGGCAAGTATCCCTCAGGTATTTGGGTCTGGGTCAATACACTCATAGAGGAAAGTGGCCTTGAGCTGGTTTCAGCTTTATTAGTTATAATAAGTTTAAACAAATATCAGTCTTATAATTTTGTCACGCTAATGATATAACAGGGCAAAGATTACTTATCTCAGAGAATTTAGTTTGTTTATATTGAAGATAATCCTCTCTTGCAGACATCAGTGTAGTTATGAAGTTTGCTTCGCAACCAGATGGTTTTGTGCCACTGAGTGACACCTCGGGCTAATATTTCCCACCATTAATGTGGTGTGCAAGAGAGATGACTGTGCTGGTATGGTCATGTGTTACATATGGATGAGGACAGCTGCGTGAGGAAGTGTCAGCCCCTAACTATGGAAGGAACCTGTGGAAAAGGTAGACCCAGTAAGACATAGGATAAGGTGGTGAAGCATGACCTTTGAACACTGGGCCTCACAGAGGCAATGACAGGAGACCGAGACCTAAGGAAATATGCTGTGATCAAGAAGACCCGACAACTAAAGTGAGATCACAGCTACATATGTTCCACCCAGTTAAAAGCAGCCCTGATGCATCGTGCGATATATGCTTGAGAAGACCTGTTGAGTCAAGTAAAACCAATATTGTAGCTGTGGCCAGTGCCGCCTGACTGGCTCCCATGCTGGTGGCATGTAAAAAGCACCATCCAAATGCGGTCGATGCCAGGTCCGCCTGACTGGCTCCCGTGTCGGTGGCACGTAAAAAGCACCATCCGAGCATGGCCAATGCCAGTTTCCCCTGACTGGCTCTTGTGCGGGTGGCACATAAAAAGCACCAACAGAACATGGCTGATGCCAATACCCCCTGACTGGCACCCATGCCGGTGGCATGTAAAAAGCACTATCCGAACGTGAACGATACCAGGCTCGCCTGACTGGCTCCTGTGCCGGTGGCATGTAAAAAGCACCCCTTACACTCTCAGAGTGGTTGGTGTTAGGAAGGGCATCCAGCTGTAGAAACATTGCCCGATCAGATTGGAGTCTGGTGCAGCCTACTGGCTTGCCAATCTCCAGTCAAACCATCCAACCCATGCCAGCATGGAAAGCAGATGTTAAACGATGATGATGAGGATGAACAGAAATTTGAAACCCATTTTATATTCAAATCATAAACACAACAGGCTTACTCACTAGAAAACAGGACGCCAAACCTCTTGGACCCAGACTAATATCAGGCTGAACTCGATTGCTATCTCTTGAGTAGAGAGAAATGAAAGATAAGAAACTTGATCTTTCTGTACAAAATATATTTTTTTCACTTCTCTTTTCTATCTTTTTTCTGTCCTCAACGAATCTAATGAATGCACAAACCACTCCTTTTTATCTCTTTCAACCAAGATCATCTTCATCGTCATCATTTAATGCCCACTTTTCGATGTTTGCATGGGTCAGGCAGAATATGTTGAGGCAGATTTTCTATGGTCAGACGTTCCCCTTGCCCCCCACACTCATCTGTCACTTTAAGTTGACAACATACCATCACTTTACTGTGCTGCTACTGCATAAATCTCTCTCAGAGATTTAAAAATGTATTATTTCTATTTTCAAGATAATATTCTCCTGTGGTTTCTTTGAGCCAAAGCCAGGAACTTTCCAGCACCTCCTCGTAGCAATAAGGGTAACAAAAACAACAACAGAGCAATGAAATTGTTTATTGGTAATGATAAATATAAATCTCAATATTGTCAATTTAGTGGAAAAAAAGTTAGCATCTTTCATAGACATGGTAGGTCCATTTAATACCATTTTCCTCTTGTTCTTCTCTTGGAACATCTTCAACACTAGAAGCGTAAACAAAAAATAGTTATTTTTTAGGATTTAAGAACAAAATAATTGACATTAGTAGAGTTTTATAAACTTTTGAGAGAACATGGAATAATTCAAGTTTTTGAGCAGTGGGATCTGGATGGTGTGAGCCTCGACGTCTGCTTTTCCAGAAGGGAATTAATTCAAAAAGGGAAAAATTTTTTTTATTTGTAACAGGGTTGGTTAATGAGTGAAATATAACGAAATCAGGTTTACATAAACGATGAAGAGGATAACACAAAAAACAAAAACAAAAATAAAGAGATGTGGGGGAGGGAGTGATTGAAATAAGATGTATAAATCATGGAAACCCCTGTTCGAGATGATAGATTAGGGTTCAGCAATTTCTTATTAAATGACCTGTGCACACAATTCGTTAATAGTGGTTATAGGCATAGGAGTGGCTGTGTGGTAAGTAGCTTGCTTACCAACCACATGGTCCCGGGTTTAGTCCCACTGCGTGGCACCTTGGGCAAGTGTCTTCTACTATAGCCTCAGGCTGACCAAAGCCTTGTGAGTGGATTTGGTAGACGGAAACTGAAAGAAGCCCGTCGTATATATATATATATATGTGTGTGTGTGTGCGTTTGTCCCCCCAACATTGCTTGACAACCGATGCTGGTGTGTTTACGTCCCCGTAACTTAGCGGTTTGGCAAAAGAGAACTGATAGAATAAGTACTAGGCTAACAAAAGAAAAAGTCCTGGAGTCGATTTGCTCGACTAAAGGCGGTGCTCCAGCATGGCCACAGTCAAATGACTGAAACAAGTAAAAGAGTAAATGATTGTGTTCCACATTCGTCCACTTGGTGCGTGGTGTGCCACATGCCAGATGTTGAAGTGATGAGAGAGCAACACGAGATGAAGTGTTTTGCTCAAGAACACTCTAACCAATAGCCCACACGCCCTCAAAAGCTATACAAATAAATAATAACGCAGATTTTTTTCTGATACAGGAGGCTTCATCAAGTGCCTTGGGGGGAAATTTCGAACCTGGGTTCTCATTCCTAAGGTATATGGCGTAGTGGTTAAGAGCGCAGTCACAATTTATGTTCCTAACATTAGAGTTAAATGTAAACATAAGACTGCCCTCCACATTCATTAACTTTGTTTCAATTAACTTATATTAGCTTATATTAGCTTAGACACCATCACTGAAATCTTAAGGATCTTGTCCTGATAATCTCAATTAACTCTCTCTAATGATGACGCTGACAAATATTAATTTGGTGGAATTTCTCTTGTAATAATTTAAATATTTACTTGTCGAGTTCCTTGTATTGTTTGGATTCAAACTCTGGGAAAAACACATCAACGTCGAAGTCTGCATGTATTCTGGTGAGATAAAGTCGGATGTCATAGTTTGATTCGAGAACTTCCTAGAGAAAATGAAAAGCAAAAATATGAAGACATTTGTTACCATTGCCGACTCATCCAAATAATTTGTAAATTAAGCACAACACTTTAAATTTAGAATATGGATATCGTCGATTATACTGACTGGTTCTTATTTTAATACAGAAGGATGCAAAGCAAAGTTAACCCATCAAGCCAAGTGAAATTGTAGTCATGGCAGATATTGGTGTCATGCAAACAGTACCTGTGCTAGTGGCATGTAAAAGCACCCATTACACTCTTGCAGTGGTTGGCGTTAGGAAAACCATGCCAAATCAGACTGGAGTCTAGTGCACTCTCTCAGCTTACTGGCCCTGGTCAAACCATCCAACCCATGCCAGCATGGACAATGGATATTAAATGACGACGACAATGATAATGAGATTCATTCACAGGGCTTTGGTCAGTCTAAGCCTATAATAGAAGATTCTTGCTTGCCCAAGGTGTCAAGCAGTGAGACTGAACCTGGAACCACGTGGTTGGGAAGCAGGCTTTTTACCACACAGCCACGCCTGATAACATTTTAAAGATGTTGGTAATCGGGAACTGATACCGGCGTTGTACACCTGACTATCAGTTTAAGGCCATAAAGGTAACAAAGAAAGCAAAACAAGGAAGAAAAACCAAAGATTTGGAACTTACTTGGTACACTCCGCTGCCACCAATAATAAAAAGCTTGTTCACTTTATCTTTGATGGAACCATTTTGGAATAAATCGATAGCTTCTTTTAAATCTCTGGCAAGGTGAGCCCCTTCAGGAGCATTGCTAGAAGAAGAATTTAAAAAAAGGTGGGGGGGGGGAAAGAAAATGAAAGGTAAGATGTGAATAAATTTCTGTAGGAAATTTAGTGAAACAAATTCTATACAAAACAAGGCAAGTTTTCAGGAAACAGTCAAATCAACTTTTATTGTTTTATGGAAGGTTTTTAGTCAAACAAATCGACCCTAGGAATTATTTTTAAGGCCTAGTACTTATTCTGCTGGTCTCTTTCATCCTCCCAGGGTCAATAAATTAAGTACCAGTTGCGTACAGGGGTCGATCTAATCGACTGCCTTCCCCCCACTCCCCCAAAATTTCAGGCCTTGTGCCTAGAGTAGAAAAGGATTTTTACAGCTGGATGCCCTTCCTAACACTGACCACTCAGTAGATGCATTAAAACTTTTTAAATGCAAAACCATGTGGTCAGTAGTCGAGTCCTTTCACTTCACTAGTAGAGAGAGGGGGGAGAGGAAGAGAGATACTTACGGCATGCTTTTGCTGAGAACAATGTTGATTCTGTTAGCAAGTGGAAAGAATTTCTTTGGAATTCCTTCATAGGTCTTCCGGCCCATTACCACTACATTTTGCTTGTCTGTAAATACAACAAAACTGAAATGAAATGACCATCTTTCCAGTTGTTTCTCCGTCCACTAATTCCTCTGTCTGCCAAGAAACTTAAATACAGAAGCTTCTAAACAATATTTGGTTAAAAAAATAAAAACTGAATAATTGCGTATATAATATAGAATTGGCAATACCAAACAGATAGTAGAGACATTATATTAATGTATAGGTGCTAGCATGGCTGTGTGGTTAAGTAGCTCTTGTTTCCCAAACACATGGTTTTTGGGTTCAACTCCTCAGCATATATATATATATATATATATATATATATATATATATATATATACATATGCTCTTGGTGTGAATGGTTTTCTTATACGGTGCAAGGTTTTACAATCCTGTAAATAATAATATTGTCATTCATATATGCCTAAAGCTTATAGTGATCACCTAATGCCAACCACTCCAAGAGTGTAGTGGGTGCTTTTTACGTGCCACCAGCACAGGGGCCAGAGGAGCTGGCATCAACCACGATCGGATGGTGCTTTTTATGTGCTACCGGCACGGAGGCCAGTCGAAGTGGCACTGGCATTGACCATGTTCGGATGGTGCTTTATACGTGCTACCGACACAGGGATCACAACTACAATTTCCATTTGATTTGATTTTGATGTTGCTGTAGATGTTGATGTACTTGACTCAATAGGTCCCCTCAAGCACAGCACGTCGCCCTACAATCCAAGGTACTTTTGAATGGGCTGGTTATGTGACACTGGTGTGGGTTACGGCTGTGGACTCACTATATTTGCCTGGTCTTCTCAGTCCCAGCATACCTCCAGAGGTCTCTGTCTTTTGTCATTGCCTGTGAGGCCCAACATTCGAAGGTCATGCTTCACCACCTCACCCTATGTCTTCCTGGGTTGGTTTTAAATTCCTGAGGCTCTATTAGAGCACTAATTAGTTGTGCTGTACTATGGGATAATTATCCCACTTATTTCTTCATTATATATATAGAAATCGACCCATGATAAACAATGATGTGGCTTTTAAAATTCATAACAGAACATGTGTAAAATGTGGAAGGGTGTGCCTCTTAGTTGGAAGCCTAAAAAGACATGTTAAGGGAGTGCATATGGTGGCACCAGTTTCTCCTGCCAGCCAGCACAGTTGTCTAGTAAGTAATAAAATGTGTAAAAGCTTGGTCAGGCTTAAAAGTCATATAAGGGCATCACATGGCAACAATCAGGAATCATTTCAGTAAGTCTTCTTGGCAATGACTTTTCTTGTGTAACAAGGATGCAGCTGTGATATATATATATATATATGTATATATATCATTTCTTTTATCTTTTACTTGTTTCAGTCATTTGACTGTGGCCATGCTGGAGCACTGCCTTGAAACTTTAGTTGAATGTAGTTCAATAATCGAAAACAGCTAGGTAAAAAAGAAAGAAAAGAAAAACAAAAGACAAGCAAGCAAGAAAGAGAGAGAGAGAGAGAGAGAGAGAAAGCTCTAACCTGGATGTTCCGACTTTTTAGTAATGAAGGAGAAGAAAGCCATCTCTTTCCTAAAAGAGAAGAAAATGTGGAAAATATTAAGGTTAGGAAAAGAATGGAGGCATTAACACAGACAGTGATGATAATACAGTTCTATATTTAAGAGATGAGGGATTATTTACATTATTTACAGTTGACAGATATTTGTCCCCAGATTGTTTGTTGTTAACACAACGTTTCGGCTGTTATTATTATCATTATTGAGTGAGAGAGCAGTGCATGCCATCAAAGTGGCACTGGGGTAAAATATACGAAGCCCATTATACCCATCATGACTACCCGTCTGATAAGGGTACACCAGGCACTTGCATCACAACTATGTGCGCGACACGGTGATCTCATATCAAGATAAACAGCGCATGACCTCGCAGGTGGGGCCCAGTTAGAATTTTCTTCAGGTCGAGTAACCCATCCCGCTGAAAAGGTCCCTGAATAAGGTTTGTTTAAGGATGTTGAGCAAAATACCCATGTTTCCAAAGGTGAATTATTCAAACCCCAAAGAACTCCTCTCAACACATGGCTATGATGCTGCCCCACTACTTCTGCTCATGATCAGAGATGCACATATCGTCAGCCACCAAGGGACATGCTCAACTGGTTAAGGTCAAACAATTGACAAGCAAATCTCTACTGTTGAGTAGAATATTTGCTGTAGCCCATCTTTTATACCATGACAAAACAATGTACATGATAACACTTCCAATCAATTAAGATCAGAAGCCATGAGAGCCACTGCCTGGTACTGCATCCGGGCATTTATTATTATTATTATTATACCCACGGGCATATGGCGTAGTGATTAAGATCAAGGGCTACTAACCCCAAGGTTCCGAGTTTGATTCCAGGCAGTGACCTGAATAATAATAATAGCAAGATTATTCAAGGCGGTGCCCCAGCATGGGTGCAATCCAATGACTGAAACATATTTTCCTTCAGCCATAAGGCTGGTTATCCGGTTTCCATGCCATACACGAGATCCAAGGTCACATGACAGCTGAAGGAGGGCACCGGTCCATAGCACAGTTCAAGGTCAGTAATTTCGACCGGAGACAAGTCGATTACACGGACCCCAGTACTTGATAGTTTATTTTACCGACCCCGTAGAAATGCAAGGCAGAATTGACCCGTTTTCGGCGTAACCTTGACCCTAAACACCGGGTGTGCGTATTCTTTATGCACACCCGGTGTTTAGGGTCAAGGTTACGTCGAAAACGGGTCAATTGACCTTAGTGAAATTTGAATTCAAAATGTAAAGAGCCGGAAGAAATGCTGCTAAATATTTTGTCCGACGTGCTTACGGATTTGCAAGCTCACCCGCATTATGGCGCGATTTAGCCGGAACCAAATATAGCAATGGAAGTTAAAAACCGATACGAAAAAGGCAATGGGCGAAATGTACTGCGTTTCAGTATATAGGCTGCTAGAAGAATAGACACGTATCATATCTCGAAATTTTACTTAAAATTTGATCATTTCTTTCTGTCTCTTTCTCTGCACACACACACACACACGGAGGCGAACACCTTTCTTCATGTGATTGGCTTAGAAATTAAGACACCAGGATATTTTCCTACTTTTCTTAACTTGAAATCAACAATAGCCTTAATTCACAAATAAAGAAAATAATATCCACCAATGCGGTTGCTGAGCACTCACTCATTTCCATCGTTCGACATTACGCATACATACATACATACATATATATATATATATATATATATATATATATATATATATGACATACCACAGTGCCGGACGTAGTGTCTTTACAGGTGGCATGATTCTAAATACGTTTTTGAAGAAGAAGCGAAGTATCAATTTGACAAAGAATTCATTCGAAATTCAAATGCGGTACTATTCTTTGAATATGTGTCTCAAAAATGAAAAGGATAACATGCAATGATTTTCAGATTCATTTTTTTCTTCTTTCATTTCTGTTGTTAAATTTTAGACTCAGTTGAATTGCACCATAAATTAAAAAAGGATTGCTTTTATTTAGGCAGAGTTTCAGATGTTTAGCGAGGGGGGGGCGGCGGGAGGGCACTTAATCAGATGTCAAAAATAAAGCCTGGTTCTCACTAAAAATAATGAACCATTATATTTATTTTATTGTCAAGAACTGGGTTTTTGAATCACAACTTTTACTGCAGTGCTGTTTATAATTACAGCCATTATAAACAGACCCTGTGAAGTATAACGCGCTAGACATGAAACAAAATGAAATTGCTACATAGTAGATTAACCTGCTAGAAATAGCTGCCAAATTCCTTAAAAGTATGTCCTGTTGTATCAACAGTGAAATGAAAGACTGGAGAATAGACTCTTACATAGTCCTAAAGACCGGATGTTCACAGTTTTGAATGCTTGTAATTTCGAGTTTGCTCGATCAATGTTAAAATCTCACGGTAAAGATCTTTATATTGATCCGGTTAATATAAAGATCTAAGACGCCATCGTGGACATGTATCCCGTTAAAAGTAAAAAGGGAGACATTTCTTGGGTGAAAGATCTCATCTGTATTTTATAACAGTGTAAGTAATAGCAAGAGAATATATCTTGACCCACGACAACACAAATTAAGCATCCTTAACAGAATGATTCTGTAATAACATACAGAACATTAACTGCAGCTGTTTTTTTTTTGTTTTGTTTTCGTTAAAGGGCGAGGACCTTTATATTGACCGTAATAACTTGGTATTCATAGATTTATGACAACAGCAGCTTCGAATACTACTATATCTATAAACCTCAGTTTTAAAACTTTCGTAGTAATTCTCAATAAAGATTTATGAGCCAACGTGAAAGCATGTAAACAGCTACGCGAACCAACAGAATTGGCGACCAAACATCCTAATCGCACCTTGACTTGGACGATATATTCCAGTCTGTTCGAAGCAGTTTTATAAGTTTGTGTATGCTCTGAGTGATATATAGTTTTCTTTTTATAAGTCCCAAGTTACTCGGGTGGTTGAAAAAAAGAATGTGTATTATATATGATGCTCCTGAAAACAAATTCTGTGTATCATGATACACAGGACAGGCAAAAAAAATTTAAAAGAGAATACGTTGATTCTACGGTGGAGCTGGACGACATAAATAATGGGACGGTCACGACTGGAATATGGCTGATCAAATGGTTCACTGTAGTTCATTTTAGCGACAAATTTGATTTGATGTTTTGACAACGAATTATAAACGATCAGGATTAGTGTTAAGTGTTAAAAACGAAACCGCGTGGGGTTGTAAAAATGATAGAAAAAGATAGCTTTAAGAATATAATCTGTAATTAAATCTGTTATGTCGTTGGACAGAATAACATTTATTGAGAAGTATACAAATTGTATAAATGGCGGAGTTTTCTACATAATATTATTTATACATACATGTATATATATATAAATATATACCTACTTTAATCTCCAAGGTATTTTGTTGTTACAACCGATGCCTCTGTTCTTGCACATAGCCACAATCAGATTCAATTTAATGCCATTCATTGTGCTATGAACACCATTCGTTTCTGCCATTTTAAAGAGCGCGCAATGTTAGTGCTTTTCTTGTATATTTATTCTCGCCCTTTCACTTCGTAACAGTTTCTCTTTGAATGAATAAATGTGTATGCATAAACGTGTGTGTATGTATGTGTGTATGTATGTGTCATGCTCTCCCTGATTTCGCGCCATTTTCGTTGTCTAATTATAAACAAGTATTTTTCTTCGTTTTTCTTTAAAGAATGTATATATGAGGGTAAGTAACTCTATTTTCCTATGTAAAGAGTCACGCCCCTTTTACAACCTGTTTGCGTTTAGCCTCTCTTATCGCTTTAGATAGATGTATTCCAGTTGTAATTTAATCTCAGTTCAACAATAAAATCAGAGGCATTCCAGCCGTGATCATCTCATCTTTTTGTTAGCACAACTACAGCTTTGTGCTCCCACGATTTTATTTCCTCGTAACTTTTTGAAAAAGTATATTTTTTGAAGGAAATTTTGGAGTTGTGTCTGGAGAGAGTCATTCTCTTTTAGTGTCTCATAATTTAACACACGCACCGGTAAAATTTCCACTCATATATTTATTCATTTTTCTAAAATTTTCGTTGCGTCTTGCAAGAAAAATAAACATCATCTAAAGCCCGTCAATTGCTTAATGGTCCATAACTAAATTAAATTTAAATTAAATTCATTTGAAAATGGTTCAAAACCCACCGAGAACACATCAAGGGCCCGTTTGTGGATCACGGCCCACAGCTTGCTGTCGACCATTGAGTTCGATGTTTTAGTTATTCTATCAGAGGAATATGAACGTATGTATGTATGTACGTGTGTTCTCTTTCTCTTTTTAATTTAGAATAAATTCTGACCGGCCACCCACTTAGTCGCAAGGTTGTGAAGGAAAGCATCGTAGTTCAACCATCATCCTTTAAATCTTCTGAGGTTAATGCGAGTCATGGAATGCGTTTCGATTGCTAATATCTGGACTTTGATCGCAGAGCCTACACACGATTGCAGTGCCAATGAAACTGACGGGTTTCCCTTGGACCAAGATTCATAACAGTGTAATTCGTTCGGCGAAGTGAGAAGAAATTCAAAGACAAAGTGTTTTCTTTTATGCCTTGCCTTTCGTTCCCCACTACCACCCTCCCTTCCAAAGATTGTGCCATTGCCGCTCTTTTCAGGATTTCAGGATTTCACCATGACTGACAGGGTGGCTAACGAGTGCTATACCTTGCCAAAGGGCAACCTGCGATTTTGTCCGGGACTGCCTTTTGAATATTCACAGCTAACCTAAATATCTTCAGGCCATTCCCATCTCCGCAAACTGAGGGCCCGATGGATGGGAGTTTTCATCACCATACCACAAAGCTGGACGCTCGGAATCCAGGCCAGATGGAACTTACACCTGAGTGTTAAGAGTAGTGTTAAACATATCTTGGAGAATTCATCCTACTAAGAAATATTTGTATGGAGATTTCCTGCCTGTTTCCACCAAGAGAAAGATGTTTGCACTTTGCGGGACATTACTGGTGAGCTAAACAAGAGCTGGCATGTGACATATTGCTATGGATGCCAAAGCATGCCTCTGTTTCGCTATCTCTCTATATATTTCTATAGACACACCGGCGTGGCTCTCTGGTAAGAGGCTTGCTTCCCAACCACATGGTTCCGGTTTCAGTCCCATTAGGCGAGTGTCTTCTACTATAGCCTCGGGCCGACCAAAGACTTGTGAGTGGATTTGGTAGACGGAAACTGAAAGAAGCCCATCATATATATATATATATATATATATATATATATATATACATTTATGTGTGTGTCTTTGTGTCTGTGTTTGCCGCCTCCACCACCACCACCATCGATTGACAACCGATGTGGGTGGGTTTACGTCTCCGTAACTCAGCTCTTAGGCAAAAGAAATCGATAGAATAAGTACTAGACGTACAAGGAATAAGTCCTGTCGTCGATTTCTTCGGCTAAAAAGAAAACCCTTTAAGGCGGTGCTCCAGCATGGGGGCAGCCAGATGACTGAAACAAACAAAAAAATATAAAAATATGTATATACATACATATGACGGGCTTCCACACAGTTTCCGTCTACCAAACCTCACTCACAAGGCTTTCGTCGGTCCGGGGCTATAGTAAAAAATTACCGAAACAACGAAGTTGCAAAGCGAGCTTCTTAACCACACGACCACGCCCAGTTTTCGCTATATCTCTATATATTTATATAGACGCTCGAGGTGGGAGGGGGGGGGGGGAGGGGCTCTCTGTGGGCAATAAAGAAATAAGAAGCTTACTTCCCGACCACATGGTTCCTGGTTCAGTCCCGTTGTATGGCAATTTGGGCAAGTGTCTTCTACTATAGCCTCGGGCCGACCAAAGCCTTCTGAGTAGATTTGGTAGACGGAAACTAAGAGGTTCGTTATATATATATATATGTGTGTGTGTGCGTGTGCGCGTGCGTGTGTGTGTGTGTGTGTGTGTGTGTGTGTGTGTGTGTGTGTGTGTGTGTGTATGTTTGTGTCTGTGTTTGTCGCCCCCAACACCATCGTTTGACAACCGATGTGGTGTGTTTACGTCTCCGTAACTTAGCTGTTAGGCAAAAGCAACCGATAGAATGAGTACTAGGCGTACAAAGAATAAATCCTGGGGTCGATTTCTTCGACTAAAAAAAAAACACCCTTTAAGGCGGTGCTCCAGCATGGGCGCAGTCAGGTGATAGAAACAAGTAAAAGAATATTACACACACACACACACATACTTACATACATACACACAGAAGCATACACACACATATATCGATTGATCTATCAACCCATTTACACGTACGGTCACATATATACATACACGTATCCATATCAGGTTTTGAATTTAGCTTACTTTAAATCCCATGGCATATCATCCTTATAGCCGATACCTCGATTTTTGCACATGGCAGCGATCAAATATAGTTTTAAATTATTTTTCTTATCCTCAACGGAGCTGAATTCATCCATGTTTACAAACTGGGTCGTTCACACCTATCTGTACTTCTCGGCCTTTCTGCGTCGCTTTCTGTGTCGCTTTAGTTTCGTTTCAATCTGAAACAAGTGTTTTGCTTATAAACAGGGTTACAGTTTTAGTCGTTGTCGCTGCTGCTTAATCTGTTACATTATCATTGTGACAATGGACGTGCTCTCTATATATGTCTATAATTCATAAGTGGTTTACACTATGTTGACATTACACACACACACACACACACGTATATATATATATATATATATATATATATATATATATATATATGCACACACACACATATATACATACATATATACATACATATATACATACATATATACATACATATATACATATATATATACATACATACATATAGGTCCCTCTCTCTGTCTCTGTCTCTCTCTCTTAATATATACATATACATCTATACATATACATATATACATTAACATCTATAAATATACATCTATATATATACATCTATATCTATACATATATATATATACATACATAAATGTATACACACACACATACACACACACACACACACATATATATATATATACATACATATATATATATATATATATATATATATATATATATATATATATATATATATATATATATATATATATATATATTTATTTATATATATATATATACTTACATATATACACACATATGTATATACATACATATATAAATATACATATAAGTCTATCTATATATTATATTATATTATACATTAACGAGACCAGCCTCACTGTAAATTATGCATAGCGGAACGGGCGAGGATCCTAAAGGACTCCTTTAACCCAGGGAACATCCTGAACTCCTCTAGTCTATTGGAACCCACGGGAGATCGATAGCCAAAGGAACACAACCCCTTTTATTGACATAAGTGATCGACAGCCAAGGGGAGACAATTCCCTTTGTTGAAATTGAATAACGGGTTCATTTCTTCCTCCATATTCCAGACAGGCTTCTCGCTAGAGAGGCCTTTAGGCAACAAATTTTGGGACCTGATGATACGCCATAAAGCCAAACCCTTTATGGACGTGAAACCCAAGGTAACCCCATAAACCAGCCTTCCTCATTTAATATTTACTGCTCTATAACTTAGAGCACACTTCTTTTTACGGACGAACACCTGTCTGTGTTTGGATTGTCCATGCACAGGGGCCATCCGGACTCCCGTTTGCGCCGTGAACAGGGATTAATCTTCTATCTTCGCTCCTTTGCGCCACATGGGCTCAACTCCCCTCCACTCTTCATCTAACCCCCTCCTCCTGTCTCTCTCCCCCACCCTCCCTCCTACCACCCATCTCTCCCCTCCCCCACCTCCTGCTCCGACTCCTACTTCTTTGTACGTCTCTTCACCTCTCTTCATACTTCTCTCCACTCCCACTTCTCTTCACCCCTACTCTTTCTCTCCTCTCTCTTACTCTCTCTCACTCTCTTCTCTCGTACTCCCCACTCTCTCACTCTTACTCTCCTACTCTTTCACTCCTCTTTCTCTCCTCTCTCTTACTCTCTCTCACTCTCTTCTCTCGTACTCCCCCCTCCCCCCTCTCCCGTACTCCCCCCTCTCTCACTCTTACTCTCTACACTCTTACTCTCCTACTCTCTACACTCTTACTCTCTTACTCTCTCACCCTTACTCTCTCACTCTCTTCCCCTCTCTCTCACTCTCTTTCTCTTCCTTTCTTCTTCCCCCCCATACCCCTCTTCCCTCTCTCTCACTCTCTTTCTCTTCCTCTCTTTCTCTTCCTCTCTTTCTCCCCCCATACCCACCTTCCCCTCTTTCTCCCCCCATACCCACCTTCCCCCTCTCCCAATCCCCCTTCCCTCTCTTATACCCACCCTCTCTCCTCTCTTCCTCTCCCCTCCCATACCCATCTTCCCCCTCTCTTACATCCACCTTCCCCTTCTCCCTCCTCGTCAACATCCCCTCATAAGCTCATCCCACCACACCCCAACACACTCCTACTCTACCTTCCCACTCCACCCATGCCTTCCCCACCTCCCAACACCCTCACATCACACCACACCAATACCCTTGCATCACACCACGCACACCACACCAATACCCTCGCATCACACCACGCACACACTACAACTGACCAACTACTTTCTCCCTTTCTCCCTTCCCCCATTTTCACACTACATACGTCAAGATCACCAGCAGTCTACCTCCCACACACAGCCCCTCGTTCCCGATCACCGTTTGTTATCTCCCCCTTTCTTAGCTCTCCTGAAATAAGAATTTCTAACTTCCGGTCAGTCATTGTTATGATCGGCCATTATTATGATTGACCGTTGACTGAACACTATTCAATTTTTTTTCTCCGTGTTTTTCTCCTTGTCTCCGTATTCTTTCTGTTGAAGAGCGTAGCTCGAAACGTCAAAGACTTTCCGTATTCCCGAGCGTCATACTAATATATACTTTTGTTATTTACACCACCTGTCCTCGTCTGTTGTTATTTTTTGTATATTCTCCCATATATATATATATATATATATATATATATATATATATATATATATATATATATATATATATATATATATATATATATATATATATATATATATATATATATATGTATATATATATATATATATATATATATATATATATATATATATATATATATATATATATATATATATATATATATACGGGGAAAATAAGAAGAAAAATAAGCGAAAATGCACATTGTAAATCAAAAGAAGTAAAGGCTTTTTATGACCGCTGGTCAAGATGTTCTTATAACTCCAATGTCCCTCACTCCCTCCGATACGATCTACAAGTTTAACCGACTTCAATTTCCTATCAAACTCTCCTTTGCAATGACAATAGATAAGGCACAAGGTCAATCATTGCAAATGATTGGTTTAAATCTCACAGATCAAGTGTTCACCCACGGTCAACATTACGTTGGATGCTCCCGTGTTGGCTGGCCAAAAAGTCTATACATTTGTGCATCAGAAAGGAAAACGAGAAACGTTGCCTACAAAGAAGCGCTCCACTAAAAAGACGGCATTTCTTCACATCTTCCAAATTACCCCAGTCATCTGCCGCCTCAAAAGCTTCGTACTTGCCGTGCCAGCCAGCGTAAGTCAATGACACACAACTTCACTCACTCACTCTTTCTCACCCTCTTTCTCTCTCACATACACACATGCGCACGTCCATTTCATATATCTTTCAATTTCTGCTCTCTGCAAATAAAATTTTTACGGATACAACTGCTTACAAAAATTGGAATTAATGTGTAATTTCTTTCTACGTTCATAATTAAATAAATGCTTTAATGATTAGACAGACGTCTAATAGAATAGCTCTCAGAAACAGACTACGTACAAATTCTTTCTTCACAACTCCTGAAACCATTTTCTGACAGGGGTGTTGGTGAAATCTTCATACAGCAAGAGGCTCCAATCGAAACAGGGGACCCGAAATGATAAGGTTGAGAAACGCCGAACCGAAAACGATGACAGCCACATCATCCAAACAGACCGGGTGAAACCGGGTTTAGCTGCTAGTAGTATATAATCGAAAATGAACTGAGAGTGATTAAATGATAAAACAATCTTTTGATGATTCAATATTTCTGTGAAAATGAAACACCTTTGAGATTAGATTAAGTTATATCTTTATCGTATGACCGAGACATGCCAGATTATTAAATTCCGTGGAATAACAAGAGTGTAGGAAGGAAGGCCAATGATTAATGGAAACAAACTCAATCTTGCATTTCTGTTATTTAGATATTTGTTCCCCAATTTGATCTGTTATGTCATACATATCTTCGTCGAAATATTAGATCGTTCGTCACGACCTAAATGAAATACAATACAGGACCAGTTATCCGGCAAGTATATATATATATATATATATATATATATATATATATATATATATATATATATATATATATATATGTATGTGTGTGTTTCTGTGTCTGTATCTGTCCCCGCAACATCGCTTGACATCCGATGCTGGTGTGTTTACGTCCCCGTAACTTAGCGGTTGGGCAAAACAGACCGATAGATTAAGTACTAGGCTTACAAAGAATAAGTCCTGGGGTCGATTTGCTCGACTAAAGGCGGTGCTCCAGCATGGCCACAGTCAAATGACTGAAACAAGTAAAAGAGTAAAGTGTAAAAGAGTATATATAAAGAGAACCACTCTTAACCGGAGTTTGGGCTTTGACTGCTCCTTTTAGCATGTAAGGTGTCCTGTTAGGTTCACCTCTTTTGTGTATAAAAATGTACACAAATTATATATATATATATATATATATATATATATATATATATATATATATATATATATATATATATATATATATATTCTGATGCAGCACAGAATTTTGTCAGTGAACAGGTCGCGGTCTCAAAGCGACGAAAATATTTTGACAAATTAAATTTAAATGTTGAAGTGAATCTGATGGCTTTCGTGTTATTTTAAATGACTTATAAACACCTTCCACGCTGCAATTATATATATATATATATATATATATATATATATATATATATATATATATATATATATATATATATATATATATATATATATATATGTATGTATGTATATATATATATATATATATATATATATATATATATATATATATATGTGTGTGTGTGTGTAAAATCAAAATAAGCAACACGGATTTTAAAGATGATTGCAGTACGCACGTTTCATGCTACTCCATTTATTTAAGTAATGCGAGCATAATACCATACTATATTCTGGTGCCTAAACATAAGTACCATATTCAATTTTGAATCTAAATCTAAACCTTATATATATATATATATATATATATATATATAGTCTAAGAATCAATGCTTTGGAAAAATATGCATTCGAGTGTGTGTGTGTGTAAAAGCATCTTCAACGAGAACTCTGATAACAGTGACAACAACAACAGTACCAGCAACACAGCAACAAAGATAATAGCAAAAACACCAACAACTGCACCCCATAGCATTAATAGCAGCGGTAACAGCCATCACTGCGACATCCTCACCACCACCACCACCACCACCACCACCGCCGCCACCGCCGCCATCGTCATCATCAGCATCCTCATCATCATCAACAACCACGTTCAACTGACCTCCTCCGACCATTACCAAAACAAACGTTTAACGAAACATTTTCCCATAAATATTTACATGTCTAGCCAGCACACACATATACAGACACACACTCACACACGCACGCACATGCACACACACACACACACACACACACACTCGCGCGCACACATATATACAGACGCACACCACAGAGTAATGATTGTTGTTCCAGTTATTGTTGCTTTTGCTGGTGTCGTTGCCCATTATTGTCACTGCTGACTGTAAATTATTTATTAAACTAGCAGTGCACCTAGTTCTGCACTGAGCATCAAATTATAACAACAACAACAATAATAATAATAATAATAATAATAATAATAATAATAATAATAATAATAATAATAGATTCGTTTTATTGGCCACAAGGGCTAATATCAAATAAAAACATGTAAGGACAAAGACAGAACGAAGGTTACATAAGGTTTTGTCCGAAAAGGTAGGAAAGTTCGTCTAAACAGAGGAAGAAAACGGAGAAAGATATAACAAATAAATAGATAAATAAATAAATAAATACATAAATAAATACATAAATAAATAGAACTCCCAAAGGGGGAGGCGCTTCGAAAAAGGAAAGGTTACACGTGGAAAAACCCATAAAACCACAGGAGCCTGGTCAGAAAAAATAAGAAAGGGGTATAGAGCCCTTTCTCCTTATAATAAATAATAATAATAATAATAATAATAATAATAATAATAATAATCCTTTCTGCTAAAGGCACAACACCTACGATTTCGGAGGGAGGAGGCTAGTCGACTATATCGACCCCAGTGTTTCACTGGTACTTGATTCATTGACCCTCGAAAGGATGAGAGGCAAAGTCGAGACCTCGGCGGAATTTGAACTCAGAACGTGAAGACGGACGAAATGCCAGCGAAGCATTCTGTCCATCTTGCCGCCTTCTTGATAATAATAATAATAATAATAATAATAATAATAATAATAATAATAATAATAATAATAATAATGATGATGATGATGATGATGATGATGGGGAAGAAGAAAATGATTTTTCTGATGTTTCATTTCGTACGTTTCAATAACTCCGATCGATTACGGATTATTTCGTCAGATGACGACATAACCGGATGATGATTGTTTTGCCAAAATGGTTGATGACAGTAACAGCTTAGAAACCACTACTCTATGTGGTCTCCCAACATGCTGGTAATAGCAGCTAAGTATATCTCAAATAACACCATTACCATCTTAACAAAAGAAGAAAAGAAAAAGAAAAAGATGGATGCAGTGGATAATGATGTAGTTCGAGATACAATATGCCTGAAATATGAAAAGATGTGATAGACATTGTTGGAACGCCTGACCTGACTAAAATTCTCCAAGGTGGTGCCCCAGCATGGCCACAGTCTAATGACTGAAACAAATGAAAGATTAAAGAGAAAAGAGAGAATAACAAAATGTATTTACATCTGTTTCAAGTTTCACAGCTTGTTTCCTCCATATTAACCACAATACTTGTTTTTTTGTTTTTTTTTTTTGAAGTCCGGTACTAACTGTATCGGATACTGTTTTCCGAACCGTTAAGTTATGGGGACGTAAACAAATTGACACCGAGTTATCAAGCGGTGGTGGACACACACACACACACTTATTCTATCGAAATCTTTCGCCGAATCGCTTCTCTACGGGGACATAAACAAACAAACATTGGCTGTCAAGTGGCTGTCAAGCACAAACACAAAGGCACACACTCATAAATATTGTACACACACATACAACGGGTTTCCACTCAGTTTTCGTTTTTTTAAAATTATATTATGCGCCCTTTTAAAGCCTTGCCAGGCTCATGGGCCCGGTTTCCCGGTTTCTATGACGTATGTGTTCCCCGCAGCTGGATGGGATGCCAGTCCATCGCAGCGTCACTCAAGAAAGTTGGGGCGAAAGAGTACAACAGGGGTCGCCACCATCGTGGCGCTTTAGGTGTTTTCGCTCAATAAACACACAGCGCCCGGTCTGGGAATCGAAACCGCGATCCTCCGACCGCGAGTGCGCTGCCCTAACCACTGGACCATTGCGCCTCCCAGTTTTCGCAAACCAAATTCATTCACAGAGCATTTGTCGGCCTCGGGGTATAATAGAAAACAATTGCCTAAGGTGCTGTACAGTGGGACTGAACCCGAAAGCTACGTGGCTGCAAAGCGAACTTCTTAACCACACAGCCAAACTTGCGTCTGTATGGCTGCAAAAAAAAAAAAAAAGAAAAAAAGAAAAAAAGAAAAAAAAAGAAGGAAAACGAAAATATAAATGTATGAAACGATTTCGTCACGCCTGGAACGCTTTTGATCATAAATCTGGTGAAACAGGAGTGACCAAGGAGGAAGGGCTAAACAACTACTACTACTACTACTCGATGATTTTCTTTTTATCAAAACGCTCCTCTAATTTCTGCCATCCGTCGCTCTCAGTTCCACCCGTCAAAAACAAGACAAAAAAAAATCTATCAAAATAAGTCAACAAAAAAAAAAAAGGCATTAAAAACGTAATTAACTCTTTTATCCAAATTAATTGTTTTGTTTCTGTACACACACACAAACGCGCACGCAGACGCACAGGGTAGCCGCGTACGCATGCGCATATATTTTGTAAACAGGAAACGTTTAACAAGATCTCATATTTGATTCAAAATATTGATGAAATGAATACGAATAGAATATGAGGAATAAAACATTTCTTTTTTTTTCCATATTGCAAATCTACAACTATTTAGCTAACAATATTTGTGAGCAAGGCCACCGAATGAATATTTTAATACTTGGCCGCCATTATACGTTAACAATTCAACAACAACAACAACAGCAGCGACCACGACAGCAATAACGTAGAGTGTTGTGTAACATCATAGTACATACTTTCATATTTATAAATCTATTATTATATGAACTCAAAGCTTGCTCGCTTTCTTGTTAGATTACAAATAGATACACACAGGCGCAGGAGTGGCTGTGTGGTAAGAAGTTTGCTTCTCAATCACATGATTCCGGGTTCAGTCCAACTGCGTGGCACCTTGGGCAAGTGTCTTCTACTATAGCCTCGGGTCGACCGAAGCCTTGTGAGTGGATATGATAGACAGAAACTAAAAGAAGCCTTTTAGACAGAAACTAAAAGGCGGAGAACTAGCAGAAACGTTAGCACGCCGGGCGAAATGCTTAGCGGTATTTCGTCTGCCGTTACGTTTTGAGTTCAAATTCCGCTGAGGTCGACTTGGAAGTGGAACTAAATCCGAAAGGTTGTTAAAGTTTAACAATGGATTATGTTTTATTGGGTTTGTGCATAATTATTGCGGCTTTTTTCAACAAAAACAATAACAATATTAACAAAAACATCTTTAAAAGACGGTCTGACTGTCTGTCAAGCAAATGAGAAACAGTAATCGAAGTAGATTGTGAATATGCCCCCAGATTAATCATTTAAAGATGTTTTTGTTACATGTTATTGTTTCAGTTGAATAAAATTTGTTGCAAAAAAAGCCGCAATAATTATGCACCAACCCAATAATATGTTTAAAAAATTCCATTATCTCCTTGATTTCGTTCCATAGTTAAAGGCTATTAAAAGAATTACACTGGAAGAGAATGTCGTGACATGCTCTACAGAATTATGGATACTTAAGCTTCTTGAAATTTGAGTTAATCATATTTTTATTATACATAAGTAGGATTTATAAACAAAAGAAGCAATATTTTTTTAATGTATTTTTCTACATTGTTAACTTACATAACTTATATAGCCATTTTATTTTAAC